>NC_056751.1:351212158-351512158 GCF_019279795.1 Protopterus annectens
GAGCTTTGCTCTGATTTGTTTAAGTGTCACATGCTGTCACCTCACAGCAAGAGGTTCTTATGTTCGCTTCTCGGCTGGAGCACCTTCTGTGTGGAGTCTGCATGTCCTCCCTGCAGTCAAGTGAGTTTTAAATACATGCAGGTAGGTGCGTGTGTGTATGTGTGTGCCTTCTGTGAAGAGTGGGCACCGGGCTGGCAACTCGACACCCTAAGAACACCACTGCCAATCAATCTGTGGACTGGTGATCCGCTGTGGTGACCCCTGACCGGGAAAAGCCGAAAGACATTGCTTTTCCTGTTTGTCACATGTTGTATAAATAGAGAATTGGGACACAAACATTTAGCGGCTCATAGCATTAATCCTGTGTGCAATGCTGCCACAGTCCTTATCTGTAAGTAACTAACTATGCAAAACATGACACATTTGCAACCTATTTAGAGAGACATGATTTACCCCCCACAATGGTAGGGATAATGTGATGGAAAGAAGAAGAAATGCCTAAACTGATGTGGGGTTATGGATCTACATTACAAAGAGGGTGAAAGGTGTCAAACAAGACCATCACCACTGGTGTTGTGCCAGATAGCTGGAAGCTATTAATGCATATGGAAATAGTTTGCAATAAACTACGCCCTATAGCTGTCCTGCCTTCCACCTGTAAAACTGCATACTCCATGGATGGTAAGTGGGGCCAACATTTCTCCACACCATATCTTATAGCATTCAAACTCTGCTCGCTAGAACCCTACCATCTATTCATCAGAAGGCTGTGCATTGCACATTATGCACTATATCACCACAGTAAGTAAAATAAATATTTCCAAACACTCACAAAATGATCCTTTCAACCTTGTTGCTTTCTGTATCCAACAATGCCCAGATATAGAATTTGTCTGCAAGATGTGTACTGCAGTATACAGAACCTGTGCACACAGTCAGTAACTCAAATTGGTGGAGTATGGAGGACTGTCAGTTCTCAGAAACATGTGACTATTCATGGGAGGCAATGGCACATAATCAAGGAGTTTGGGTGTTGCCACATGGGAAGTGGTAGGGGTAGCTTGTGGGAGGTACAAGGTCCAGGACACCATCAAAGAACACCACACAGTTTTACTGATGTACATTTTGGCAGACTATAGAGTGTGTGTGTGTGTGTGTGTGTGTGTGTGTGTGTGTGTGTGTGTGTGTGTGTGTGTGTGTGTGTGTGTGTTTACATGCGCATGTGACTACAATAAAAGATGCACATCTTTAGATATAGTTGTGTGAGACCGAGGTGAATCAATCAGCTTCCCAGCATCATGAGTTACATGATCTTGCTCAGACTACAGTATATCTTGGGTGTGGAACTTAACTAACACAAATTACACAACAGCAGAAACACTATGGATGGAATAGAATTAAAATACCAAGGGTGCTAATTCTGTATAGCAACTACTACACAATGCTAACATTTCTCTGTAGCTCATTATCAACAACTGGAAACTTTGCCTGTAATGTTGGCTGTTGATTTATTCTAAAACATCATTCCCTAGGCCACACATTTTTCCTGTGCTGTCCAGCAGTTCACAGTTATAACCCACTTAGGCAAGTCTATGCTTGGTATAATTGGCATTCTGTACTGTATCCTTAGTGAGGCTTTACACTGCAGAGAATGTTAAAGCCTCACCTTGGCAACATTGATTAAAACTGACATCAAATGTGTTAGCTATCTGCTCTCCCTTCAATATATTTTTGAAAACAAAGCACAATTTAAACTGGGAATCATTCAGTTTTAACTTGTTTCTTACAATGATTTGGGATGTCAGTTTCTGTTGAATCACACATGCTGTATTGCTATTCCAGCTTCAGTTCAGTATGACTCAGCACTGAGGAGTTGCTATGCTACCGACACCCAAGGGAGTTCATTCATCAGAAAGATTTCATGGCAAAAATCTTCACCTTTTTCCTTCTTCTGCCTTGTGGGTACTTCGGCTTTAAATGTACATGCCTTAGATCTTTCAAGTCTTTAAAAATGATGGATTTCATTTGCATTTTATTAATGTTTAATATGTGGCTGTGTTCATATTCAGCCAGCAGAGGATGTACTTAGCATTTTTAGACCTGCTAGGTCTTTCATATATTTTGCTAATTTTATTTAAATGTAAAGTCTACCTCTGCACAGCTCACTGCAAGATGAGATGATTTTCTGACTGATGATTTCCACAGGTCATTTTTCTTTTATCTAGAGATGCTGCTACAAATCAAGGAACAAGGCTGTAACACCCCTTTCAGTTTAAAGCTACAGCAAGGAATGTTAGTAAGACGAAGCATGGATTTACCTAAATACGGTCACACCTTTGAACTGCTTAACAACAGAAAACCACAGTGAAAGCTTACTTTTAATTTTAGCTCCATTACCCTCTTTGTTATACTGGTAATCAACATTTATTTTGCTGTACCACTCAACAGGAACACCTGCCACTGATTTCATAACACAAAAAAATATGAATATAGAATGATCAAATTATGCAAAAGTTAATTTAATATTGCATTTCAGTGATCTTAAGACCTCTGAGCATGTATTTTCATGTCTTCATAAAGATACAGATGGATATGGGCAGTCCGCTGGAAGCAAGCAGTATTTACATGTTAAAAATGTTAATTACAAATGTGCAGTTATACATGAACAGATGATCTAACCTCAAAAAACAGATGTTGGCATCATCAGTGTGCAAGTCATGAGAAATATTCCCACATGTTGAAACTGCTTACACTACAAAAAATTACCTTCTTAAAGTACTGTCTGTATCTTAACACATGTACTGAATACAACTGTGTATTCATGTCGAATGCACAGTATAACCAGTGTCATACAAGTGCTTTCTTTACTCAAGGTAGACTAAATATAGGCTTTATATTGTCCCTTCTGAGACTAAACACAGTTCATTACCATATTTTTATTAAAAAAACACATGTATGACATCTAATTCATTGCAAGGATCTGTCAACAGCTTTGGGCATTTCCACATAAGGATTATTGTAGCACTCACTGAATATGTGATGATGTTTCTATGCACACAGATTGTAGAAACAGATTTATCAAAAAGTGAACATAAAAGGGATCCAAAAATAGATGTCTAAAGACGTCTCTGTCAAAGGACAGATACATGAATGGAAATCTAAATCTTGAGGTATCAGTGGTTAACCAAATATTGCACAAACATAATGCTACAATGAGAAATGCTTCTTTATTCTTTCAAACAGCAAAGGACAACATCACTTTAAAACAGGAAACAAATATGTATAGTTTATGTACAGAAGGACAAAAACACAAAATCTCAAGCCTCAGACACTGATCACTAAAGACTGAAACCTAAAACACCAAAAGTACAGAAAAAGAAAACGTTTATGCAAGGAGGCAAGCCCCCTGCACCCCTCCCCATACCCTCTACTATTTATATATATTGAGATCGCACTACAGCAAAGAAAGGGGAATATCCTACTCCCCAGTATACCATGATCTTACTTAAAATGCTACTGTCATTTTCAAACTTTTGCATGTTCGATATTACAGACTGATAGCACACACATTTTGGTATTCCAGGCCTTCAATCTTATGGTTAGCGGGTTGGCATAATGGATAAAGTGTTTACCTTACAGACACAAGGTACAGGCTTTGATTCTCACATGTGATAATTGGCTAGGCTTAAAATGACCCACAAGGGCAGTTAGCCTAGTAATAATCTATGAACCTATTATGAAGGGGGCCAAGATATATATAAATTATTACCTTCCTTGATATTTTCTATATTACTAAAGATTTTGAATCACTCTAACTAGTTTGCATTATTTTCCTAATGTGTTATACAATGAAATGATCTGATGAGGCTCTCATATTAAAGTGTTTTTATTTTCTAGACAAGGTTCTTTCATCCCACAGTGCACTCTACTGGCCCAATTCCCAAAGAGTTACTCTCAGTATAAGTGACACAGTCAATGATTTTTTTTCTTTTCTTTTTATTTATTTATTTGTTTATTTTTCCTTTGTTGACCATGTTAGTCCCACTAGGTTGGTGACTTCTTTTCATGGGAGTCGCAGGATGCTATTTATACTACTAGGGAAATTAGGCCAAGATATCAGGAAACTTAAGCTACCAACAAATCAACTCTACATACCCCACTGTATGCTAAAAACTGGTCATTGTAAAACTTATATAACCGCAAGTGTTTATGTTAACTAACAATGAACTTTAGTGTATCCCTCTTATCAAACGATCACATGACTGTTATATTACTTTATACTCACCTGTTTAGTATTGTACTTTTGAAAATCCTTCTTTTTATTCTAAATACCTTTTACTTTATTTGTTATACAATTGTATATTACATTTTGTGCTATGTTGGAGCTTTTCTCCTCGGGCCTCTACTGAAAATGGAAATATATCCAGTTAGACTTGCCCAGTCAACAAATGTAAAATAAATAAATAAATAAATATGGGGCCTCAGTTTAACATCTTATCTGAAGGACAACCTAGTTTTATATTCATATGTAAATAGCTTTTCATCCATTGGCTTTACTTGGTGTCAAGACCTGACTGTGTCTAATGTGCACATTGTTTTATTTATGCTTTAAAATGTTTCCTTATAAAGTATTACACTTTTCATTAGTGTGCAGTTTAAATTCAACATTTCTTTATTAATTATGTACTTAATCTTGTGAATGTCACTGGCAATCTTACTTGTACTGCCTTTTGTTTTCAGATTTCACAGAATCATTTATTTCCATTTTAACTGTCACAAAATGTTTTCATACTTTTTCTCAGTAACTTGTAAATTCATATTTTTTTTCTTTTATATACCTTTACAAGATATTTCTTTCTGCCACAACTTCTACAAATTGATTAAACACCAGACACTTCTTCCTATTCTGCTTATAACTACACCTAGTACATGAGGCATGAATTTCTGTTATGCCCCAGTTCCTGTGTGCCTCATTGCTTTCCTTCTCATAATTATTACTGATAGGTACATTTTTAGTTTAGGCTCATTTTAACTGTATTATTTGACTCACATTTTATTTTAAGCACTTACATTTCCTAAGTTAATTTCTTAGTATGTGTTTGTAGTCTCACTAACTCTACACTTCCACAGCTTTCAAAAAGATCAAGTCTATTTCTCTTAAAAATCTGTCCACAGACTATTCATTGTCATACCACAGACTATTGTCTCTTATTGATGAATCATGCAATTCATCAAATTCACAGTTTTTGTACTGCTTCTCAACCTTAATAACATAAGCATGCATAGTTTATGTTCAGTCTAAGTTTCTTGTGAAGAAAAAATGAAAAATAAATGGCATTTTTTCTAGGGATATAACATTCCTACACAACTGTTACCATCTTGTATTTTTACTGTTTTTGAAACATGAGTATCTTGAATGCTTCTATCCACTGAAACATGGCACACTGTACTTGTCCAGGCTTCTCAGATATTCTTTGCTAATTAAATATCCTTGCAGTAAGAGAGAGTTGTGTGATTGCCCTTGGCCACCTTTTCTTTTAAAGAAAGAAAGAAATAATATGAGGACGGGTACCAATAGGAGTGAAAGGGAAGGTCTACAAGAGGGTAGTGAGACCAGCTATATTATATGTGTTGGAGACAGTAGCATTGACAAAAAGGCAGGAGTCAGGGCTGGATGTGGCAGAGTTAAAGATGTTAAGATTTGCACTGGGTGTGACTAGGATGGACAGGATTAGGAATCAGTATATTAGAGGGTCAGCTCCGGTTGGACAGTTTGGAGACAAAGCAAGAGAGGCGGGGTTGCATTGGTTTGGACATGTGCTGAGGAGGGATGCTGGGTATATTGGAAAAGGATGCTAAGGATGGAGCTGCCAGGTAAGAGGAAAAGAGGAAGGCCTAAGATAAGGTTTATGGATGTGGTGAGAGAGGACATGCAGGCGGTTGGTGTGAAAGAGCATGATGCAGAGGACAGGAAGAAATGGAAACAGATGATCTGCTGTGGCAACCCCTAACGGGAACAGCCGAAGAAGATGATGATGATGAATATGAGGGCTTCTTATAGACAGTTATGCAAATAAAA
The DNA here is from genome assembly GCF_019279795.1 of Protopterus annectens. Taxonomy (NCBI): domain Eukaryota; kingdom Metazoa; phylum Chordata; order Ceratodontiformes; family Protopteridae; genus Protopterus; species Protopterus annectens. The sequence continues at coordinate 351,218,238 of NC_056751.1, forward strand.
ACCAAAAACTGTGATGGTATATTTTAAAAATTAATTTCTGTAATACAGACTAATAAACTCAAAAACATATAAATGTATTTTCATTTCTAACACTTCTGGCACTATGTTACATTTGTAATGTATGTTAAGATGATCAATAAATACTCAGACAATTTAGATGTGTGGCAGCTGAAGCAATAGATAAGGAAGAAGGTCTTAAACTTGTAGGAGGATCAAAGAGACTTTAAACTGAAAACAGGTCTATATCACAAACTGGACAGTATATCAACATTTGAAATCTGAATGGAAAATTATGTCTCCATGTTCATACCTTTGAACACATCTGTTTTAACACATGAATGCTTCAGATATATCTCATTGTACAGAAGGTTCGTAGATGACATCCTATTGGTGTGGGAAGGCACGACGGATGAACTTGTAAGTTTTGTCTCCATGTTGGAGGATACAACTGATTTTCTTAAGTTCTCCATTCAATACTCCCAGGAGAGTGTTAATTTCTTAGATGTTACTATTAGTAAAGATGGAAAAGGGGGATTGATAACGTCCCTATATAGAAAAGATTGCTATAGAAATGAGCTTTTACAATTTGACAGTATGCACCCCAGATTTGTCTTTAAGAATATAGTAAAAGGACAATACAAGAGGGTCAGCAAACTGTGTCAAGAGCCAGAAGAACGGAGGAGAGAATATAATATATTGGAGGGTCTCTTTTTAGACAGGGGTTATGATGCTGCTATGGTAGCATACATAAAGGATTTCTTTTTAACATCATCTGCAATGTCTAATGTTGATCATTCTAAATATAAAGCTAGTAAGCCTAATTATATAAGACCTGGCAATGGTTCAAGGGTATGTTTTCAGACAAGCTTTACGAGTGATAATAAACATATAATAGAGATCATCAATAAGAATTGGCCTATTTTAACGGCTGATGAGGATATTAAAAATATAGTGGGCTTGACTCCAACCTTCATATATAAAAATATGAAAAATATTAAAAGATTGGTTTGCACCGAGAAGAATAAACATCGTTGTAATATCATCACTACAAATAACAAGGTTCTTGGTACACATGCTTGCGGAAAATGTAGTATGTGTCCATTGATTTCCAAGCAACAAGAGGCCATATTTCCAGAGCTACATTTTAGGTTTGAACCTAGATTCTTAGCCACATGTGACACCAAGAATGTGGTTTATTTGGCGAATTGTGATTCATGCCCAGCTTTTTATGTGGGCATGACCACAAGACGCCTAAGAGACAGAATGCAGGAACATATGAATGACATTAGGAAGGGAGATTTAAAAAGTGCCCTAGCTAAACACATCATGCAGTGCCAAGATCATAAGTTTACCTTTAAGATTTTGCAGATAAGTACCTATAATGAAATAAGAGGGGATAACTTTAATAACTTAGAGGGCATAGAGCTTAGATGGATATTGAGACTGAGGGCACAGTATTTACCAGGTCTCAATGCTTATGTCAGTATCAGGTCATGCTTAAAGAAACGTAGGTATAAATAGAGTAGTGAGAACCTCCATTGACAATAGCCTCCCCCCCCTCTTTCCTAGTCATTTCCTGTTTTTCCAAAAATGTTCTGGCATGACGAATGCAAAGGGTTGATTTTTAAGTAGTGAGCACTAAGAGGTTTAGTTATAGTAGGTGAGACTTGATATATCTACATGCGTCTATATTAGTTTGTATTAGTTTGTATTGGCATTATTGTGATAGCCACGTATGTTTTGTTATTATTATTTTTTAAGGTTTACATTTATCATATGAATGTGTCTCCAATGATAGTGTTATAAGATTTGATGATTTTATGAATTTTAGTTCGTATTAAGCCTTTTGGCTTTCTATGTTTGGTTTGATCAAGTTTATATGATGTCATATGATATACAATATATATGTATTTTTTTTATTTTTATCTATTTTTCTATATTCTCATGCTTTTTGCATGAGTATCACGTTAGGTTTTGTTTTTATATAATGCATTTGATCATAAGTTTGTTTGCATACTCTTTAGAGAGACATGATTTACCCCCCACAATGGTAGGGATAATGTGATGGAAAGAAGAAGAAATGCCTAAACTGATGTGGGGTTATGGATCTACATTACAAAGAGGGTGAAAGGTGTCAAACAAGACCATCACCACTGGTGTTGTGCCAGATAGCTGGAAGCTATTAATGCATATGGAAATAGTTTGCAATAAACTACGCCCTATAGCTGTCCTGCCTTCCACCTGTAAAACTGCATACTCCATGGATGGTAAGTGGGGCCAACATTTCTCCACACCATATCTTATAGCATTCAAACTCTGCTCGCTAGAACCCTACCATCTATTCATCAGAAGGCTGTGCATTGCACATTATGCACTATATCACCACAGTAAGTAAAAATAAATATTTCCAAACACTCACAAAATGATCCTTTCAACCTTGTTGCTTTCTGTATCCAACAATGCCCAGATATAGAATTTGTCTGCAAGATGTGTACTGCAGTATACAGAACCTGTGCACACAGTCAGTAACTCAAATTGGTGGAGTATGGAGGACTGTCAGTTCTCAGAAACATGTGACTATTCATGGGAGGCAATGGCACATAATCAAGGAGTTTGGGTGTTGCCACATGGGAAGTGGTAGGGGTAGCTTGTGGGAGGTACAAGGTCCAGGACACCATCAAAGAACACCACACAGTTTTACTGATGTACATTTTGGCAGACTATAGAGTGTGTGTGTGTGTGTGTGTGTGTGTGTGTGTGTGTGTGTGTGTGTGTGTGTGTGTGTGTGTGTTTACATGCGCATGTGACTACAATAAAAGATGCACATCTTTAGATATAGTTGTGTGAGACCGAGGTGAATCAATCAGCTTCCCAGCATCATGAGTTACATGATCTTGCTCAGACTACAGTATATCTTGGGTGTGGAACTTAACTAACACAAATTACACAACAGCAGAAACACTATGGATGGAATAGAATTAAAATACCAAGGGTGCTAATTCTGTATAGCAACTACTACACAATGCTAACATTTCTCTGTAGCTCATTATCAACAACTGGAAACTTTGCCTGTAATGTTGGCTGTTGATTTATTCTAAAACATCATTCCCTAGGCCACACATTTTTTCCTGTGCTGTCCAGCAGTTCACAGTTATAACCCACTTAGGCAAGTCTATGCTTGGTATAATTGGCATTCTGTACTGTATCCTTAGTGAGGCTTTACACTGCAGAGAATGTTAAAGCCTCACCTTGGCAACATTGATTAAAACTGACATCAAATGTGTTAGCTATCTGCTCTCCCTTCAATATATTTTTGAAAACAAAGCACAATTTAAACTGGGAATCATTCAGTTTTAACTTGTTTCTTACAATGATTTGGGATGTCAGTTTCTGTTGAATCACACATGCTGTATTGCTATTCCAGCTTCAGTTCAGTATGACTCAGCACTGAGGAGTTGCTATGCTACCGACACCCAAGGGAGTTCATTCATCAGAAAGATTTCATGGCAAAAATCTTCACCTTTTTCCTTCTTCTGCCTTGTGGGTACTTCGGCTTTAAATGTACATGCCTTAGATCTTTCAAGTCTTTAAAATGATGGATTTCATTTGCATTTTATTAATGTTTAATATGTGGCTGTGTTCATATTCAGCCAGCAGAGGATGTACTTAGCATTTTTAGACCTGCTAGGTCTTTCATATATTTTGCTAATTTTATTTAAATGTAAAGTCTACCTCTGCACAGCTCACTGCAAGATGAGATGATTTTCTGACTGATGATTTCCACAGGTCATTTTTCTTTTATCTAGAGATGCTGCTACAAATCAAGGAACAAGGCTGTAACACCCCTTTCAGTTTAAAGCTACAGCAAGGAATGTTAGTAAGACGAAGCATGGATTTACCTAAATACGGTCACACCTTTGAACTGCTTAACAACAGAAAACCACAGTGAAAGCTTACTTTTAATTTTAGCTCCATTACCCTCTTTGTTATACTGGTAATCAACATTTATTTTGCTGTACCACTCAACAGGAACACCTGCCACTGATTTCATAACACAAAAAATATGAATATAGAATGATCAAATTATGCAAAAGTTAATTTAATATTGCATTTCAGTGATCTTAAGACCTCTGAGCATGTATTTTCATGTCTTCATAAAGATACAGATGGATATGGGCAGTCCGCTGGAAGCAAGCAGTATTTACATGTTAAAAATGTTAATTACAAATGTGCAGTTATACATGAACAGATGATCTAACCTCAAAAAACAGATGTTGGCATCATCAGTGTGCAAGTCATGAGAAATATTCCCACATGTTGAAACTGCTTACACTACAAAAAATTACCTTCTTAAAGTACTGTCTGTATCTTAACACATGTACTGAATACAACTGTGTATTCATGTCGAATGCACAGTATAACCAGTGTCATACAAGTGCTTTCTTTACTCAAGGTAGACTAAATATAGGCTTTATATTGTCCCTTCTGAGACTAAACACAGTTCATTACCATATTTTTATTAAAAAAACACATGTATGACATCTAATTCATTGCAAGGATCTGTCAACAGCTTTGGGCATTTCCACATAAGGATTATTGTAGCACTCACTGAATATGTGATGATGTTTCTATGCACACAGATTGTAGAAACAGATTTATCAAAAAGTGAACATAAAAGGGATCCAAAAATAGATGTCTAAAGACGTCTCTGTCAAAGGACAGATACATGAATGGAAATCTAAATCTTGAGGTATCAGTGGTTAACCAAATATTGCACAAACATAATGCTACAATGAGAAATGCTTCTTTATTCTTTCAAACAGCAAAGGACAACATCACTTTAAAACAGGAAACAAATATGTATAGTTTATGTACAGAAGGACAAAAACACAAAATCTCAAGCCTCAGACACTGATCACTAAAGACTGAAACCTAAAACACCAAAAGTACAGAAAAAGAAAACGTTTATGCAAGGAGGCAAGCCCCCTGCACCCCTCCCCCATACCCTCTACTATTTATATATATTGAGATCGCACTACAGCAAAGAAAGGGGAATATCCTACTCCCCAGTATACCATGATCTTACTTAAAATGCTACTGTCATTTTCAAACTTTTGCATGTTCGATATTACAGACTGATAGCACACACATTTTGGTATTCCAGGCCTTCAATCTTATGGTTAGCGGGTTGGCATAATGGATAAAGTGTTTACCTTACAGACACAAGGTACAGGCTTTGATTCTCACATGTGATAATTGGCTAGGCTTAAAATGACCCACAAGGGCAGTTAGCCTAGTAATAATCTATGAACCTATTATGAAGGGGGCCAAGATATATATAAATTATTACCTTCCTTGATATTTTCTATATTACTAAAGATTTTGAATCACTCTAACTAGTTTGCATTATTTTCCTAATGTGTTATACAATGAAATGATCTGATGAGGCTCTCATATTAAAGTGTTTTTATTTTCTAGACAAGGTTCTTTCATCCCACAGTGCACTCTACTGGCCCAATTCCCAAAGAGTTACTCTCAGTATAAGTGACACAGTCAATGATTTTTTTTCTTTTCTTTTTATTTATTTATTTGTTTATTTTTCCTTTGTTGACCATGTTAGTCCCACTAGGTTGGTGACTTCTTTTCATGGGAGTCGCAGGATGCTATTTATACTACTAGGGAAATTAGGCCAAGATATCAGGAAACTTAAGCTACCAACAAATCAACTCTACATACCCCACTGTATGCTAAAAACTGGTCATTGTAAAACTTATATAACCGCAAGTGTTTATGTTAACTAACAATGAACTTTAGTGTATCCCTCTTATCAAACGATCACATGACTGTTATATTACTTTATACTCACCTGTTTAGTATTGTACTTTTGAAAATCCTTCTTTTTATTCTAAATACCTTTTACTTTATTTGTTATACAATTGTATATTACATTTTGTGCTATGTTGGAGCTTTTCTCCTCGGGCCTCTACTGAAAATGGAAATATATCCAGTTAGACTTGCCCAGTCAACAAATGTAAAATAAATAAATAAATAAATATGGGGCCTCAGTTTAACATCTTATCTGAAGGACAACCTAGTTTTATATTCATATGTAAATAGCTTTTCATCCATTGGCTTTACTTGGTGTCAAGACCTGACTGTGTCTAATGTGCACATTGTTTTATTTATGCTTTAAAATGTTTCCTTATAAAGTATTACACTTTTCATTAGTGTGCAGTTTAAATTCAACATTTCTTTATTAATTATGTACTTAATCTTGTGAATGTCACTGGCAATCTTACTTGTACTGCCTTTTGTTTTCAGATTTCACAGAATCATTTATTTCCATTTTAACTGTCACAAAATGTTTTCATACTTTTCTCAGTAACTTGTAAATTCATATTTTTTTTCTTTTATATACCTTTACAAGATATTTCTTTCTGCCACAACTTCTACAAATTGATTAAACACCAGACACTTCTTCCTATTCTGCTTATAACTACACCTAGTACATGAGGCATGAATTTCTGTTATGCCCCAGTTCCTGTGTGCCTCATTGCTTTCCTTCTCATAATTATTACTGATAGGTACATTTTAGTTTAGGCTCATTTTAACTGTATTATTTGACTCACATTTTATTTTAAGCACTTACATTTCCTAAGTTAATTTCTTAGTATGTGTTTGTAGTCTCACTAACTCTACACTTCCACAGCTTTCAAAAAGATCAAGTCTATTTCTCTTAAAAATCTGTCCACAGACTATTCATTGTCATACCACAGACTATTGTCTCTTATTGATGAATCATGCAATTCATCAAATTCACAGTTTTTGTACTGCTTCTCAACCTTAATAACATAAGCATGCATAGTTTATGTTCAGTCTAAGTTTCTTGTGAAGAAAAAATGAAAAATAAATGGCATTTTTTCTAGGGATATAACATTCCTACACAACTGTTACCATCTTGTATTTTTACTGTTTTTGAAACATGAGTATCTTGAATGCTTCTATCCACTGAAACATGGCACACTGTACTTGTCCAGGCTTCTCAGATATTCTTTGCTAATTAAATATCCTTGCAGTAAGAGAGAGTTGTGTGATTGCCCTTGGCCACCTTTTCTTTTAAAGAAAGAAAGAAATAATATGAGGACGGGTACCAATAGGAGTGAAAGGGAAGGTCTACAAGAGGGTAGTGAGACCAGCTATATTATATGTGTTGGAGACAGTAGCATTGACAAAAAGGCAGGAGTCAGAGCTGGATGTGGCAGAGTTAAAGATGTTAAGATTTGCACTGGGTGTGACTAGGATGGACAGGATTAGGAATCAGTATATTAGAGGGTCAGCTCCGGTTGGACAGTTTGGAGACAAAGCAAGAGAGGCGGGGTTGCATTGGTTTGGACATGTGCTGAGGAGGGATGCTGGGTATATTGGAAAAAGGATGCTAAGGATGGAGCTGCCAGGTAAGAGGAAAAGAGGAAGGCCTAAGATAAGGTTTATGGATGTGGTGAGAGAGGACATGCAGGCGGTTGGTGTGAAAGAGCATGATGCAGAGGACAGGAAGAAATGGAAACAGATGATCTGCTGTGGCAACCCCTAACGGGAACAGCCGAAAGAAGATGATGATGATGAATATGAGGGCTTCTTATAGACAGTTATGCAAATAAAAACCAAAAACTGTGATGGTATATTTTAAAAATTAATTTCTGTAATACAGACTAATAAACTCAAAAACATATAAATGTATTTTCATTTCTAACACTTCTGGCACTATGTTACATTTGTAATGTATGTTAAGATGATCAATAAATACTCAGACAATTTAGATGTGTGGCAGCTGAAGCAATAGATAAGGAAGAAGGTCTTAAACTTGTAGGAGGATCAAAGAGACTTTAAACTGAAAACAGGTCTATATCACAAACTGGACAGTATATCAACATTTGAAATCTGAATGGAAAATTATGTCTCCATGTTCATACCTTTGAACACATCTGTTTTAACACATGAATGCTTCAGATATATCTCATTGTACAGAAGGTTCGTAGATGACATCCTATTGGTGTGGGAAGGCACGACGGATGAACTTGTAAGTTTTGTCTCCATGTTGGAGGATACAACTGATTTTCTTAAGTTCTCCATTCAATACTCCCAGGAGAGTGTTAATTTCTTAGATGTTACTATTAGTAAAGATGGAAAAGGGGGATTGATAACGTCCCTATATAGAAAAGATTGCTATAGAAATGAGCTTTTACAATTTGACAGTATGCACCCCAGATTTGTCTTTAAGAATATAGTAAAAGGACAATACAAGAGGGTCAGCAAACTGTGTCAAGAGCCAGAAGAACGGAGGAGAGAATATAATATATTGGAGGGTCTCTTTTTAGACAGGGGTTATGATGCTGCTATGGTAGCATACATAAAGGATTTCTTTTTAACATCATCTGCAATGTCTAATGTTGATCATTCTAAATATAAAGCTAGTAAGCCTAATTATATAAGACCTGGCAATGGTTCAAGGGTATGTTTTCAGACAAGCTTTACGAGTGATAATAAACATATAATAGAGATCATCAATAAGAATTGGCCTATTTTAACGGCTGATGAGGATATTAAAAATATAGTGGGCTTGACTCCAACCTTCATATATAAAAATATGAAAAATATTAAAAGATTGGTTTGCACCGAGAAGAATAAACATCGTTGTAATATCATCACTACAAATAACAAGGTTCTTGGTACACATGCTTGCGGAAAATGTAGTATGTGTCCATTGATTTCCAAGCAACAAGAGGCCATATTTCCAGAGCTACATTTTAGGTTTGAACCTAGATTCTTAGCCACATGTGACACCAAGAATGTGGTTTATTTGGCGAATTGTGATTCATGCCCAGCTTTTTATGTGGGCATGACCACAAGACGCCTAAGAGACAGAATGCAGGAACATATGAATGACATTAGGAAGGGAGATTTAAAAAGTGCCCTAGCTAAACACATCATGCAGTGCCAAGATCATAAGTTTACCTTTAAGATTTTGCAGATAAGTACCTATAATGAAATAAGAGGGGATAACTTTAATAACTTAGAGGGCATAGAGCTTAGATGGATATTGAGACTGAGGGCACAGTATTTACCAGGTCTCAATGCTTATGTCAGTATCAGGTCATGCTTAAAGAAACGTAGGTATAAATAGAGTAGTGAGAACCTCCATTGACAATAGCCTCCCCCCCCTCTTTCCTAGTCATTTCCTGTTTTTCCAAAAATGTTCTGGCATGACGAATGCAAAGGGTTGATTTTTAAGTAGTGAGCACTAAGAGGTTTAGTTATAGTAGGTGAGACTTGATATATCTACATGCGTCTATATTAGTTTGTATTAGTTTGTATTGGCATTATTGTGATAGCCACGTATGTTTTGTTATTATTATTTTTAAGGTTTACATTTATCATATGAATGTGTCTCCAATGATAGTGTTATAAGATTTGATGATTTTATGAATTTTAGTTCGTATTAAGCCTTTTGGCTTTCTATGTTTGGTTTGATCAAGTTTATATGATGTCATATGATATACAATATATATGTATTTTTTTTATTTTTATCTATTTTTCTATATTCTCATGCTTTTTGCATGAGTATCACGTTAGGTTTTGTTTTTATATAATGCATTTGATCATAAGTTTGTTTGCATACTCTTTACCTAGTTGGTTTATTAAGGCAGCTCATGCCATATATATATATATATATATATATATATATATATATATATATATATATATATATATATATGTATGTCTTTTTAAACTAAATAGTCAGTGTTCTGTATATACATATTTATATGTTTGTTTACCCATGGCTATTTTAGCTAATGGTTAGTATATTTATATATGTATTATATGCATATTTATATATATGTGTATATATATATATATATATATATATATATATATGTACATGTATATTTATATATATTATCATGTACATGCTGCTAGATCTAAGAACATTAACGCATAGTTAGCTTATTCAGGTTGGTCACCTGACTAATTAACTACTTGAATTGCTGAATGGCAATCTTCTCTTGCAATTGTGAGTGATGAGATGATTAATTGATATATTACCATTAGTATAAAAGGCACAAAGGAAATGTCTTTAAATAGATCTGAAGAAGCGTGTTTTGTCACACGCGAAAGCGCTCATCTCCTTTTGTGAACAATAAAATTTTTGGATTTTTTGGATTTTATCGTGGTGTCTTGCCTCTCATCTGCTTACTTGATATTTACACAGTTGTTTGTTTTGAGGCATCCTTTGGGAGACAGGTTTTGCTTTTTCTACTACTATGTTCATACCTTTAGCCTAAGACAAAAGAGATGAGGATGCATCTTCATACCAAAAGAGAAAGGTAGCTACTCTGGAAAAACATTAATGAGAAGGAGGTGAGAAAAGCATGCACAGAAATAAAAGAAAAACAAGAGCAAATTAGTTGGGTAAAATTACTGATACAGTGCAAGGATACTGATAGGAAAATGGAGGTTCTATAAGCAGTCATGTAGATGAGAAGGGTGGGCAGTGCTGGCATCACTGAAATGGGACAACGACAAGAAGGAGTGGTACATGCAGGTGTCAGAAGAGAAAACTGAGGACTAGTAGCGATCTTTGTAAAGTGAGGAATCAAATGTGAACCCAGAGAGGAGGGACATCACCCTATTAAGGATATAAGTAAATGGTGAAGATCAGTATCTAAAGTCAATGCCATAATGATTATCATAAAAGAATGAGGCAATCAGTAATATAGGGTGTCACCCCATATTTCTATCAAAGGAAAAGGATAGGAGACTAGCAGAAAAAAAAGGAATTGATTAGAAATGAGATGATTACACTATCTAAATCTGACTGAAGGAGATTATCATGGACCATGAGAGCTCAGTTTTTTGAAGTTTCAAGGGGTCGGAAAGGATAAAATAATATATATGGTCATAACTTGTGTGAGTGCCATGACCCAACACTGATCATGTTATTGTGCGGTAGAGAATGTAAGGAGAACAGTAAAAACTAAACACAAATATAACAGTGTGGCATTCAGGAAATATTAATTATACTGAGTGGGATAAGAGTTTCTAAGATGACTTATGGAATGAAGATAATTCGAGCCATCAACGAGCTATGGGAATGTGCCACAGATAGAGTACTCAGGGCTATGGCCACTGACCTAAGAAAAGCAAAAATAATAGTAATACTCATAAAAGAAAAAGGTGGCATGCAACTATATAAGAAAGTAAATATAGCAGATAAAGCTAAAGAGAAAATATACAAGTACTATAAAAGAGAAATAGATAAGTGGAAGAAGCACTGTAGAAGTATAAATACAGAAGGGCAACAATGGAAGTAAGGGTAGGTGAAATGCAAGGTAAAATGGAATTTTTAGAAGGCACGAAGAAGGGAAACAAAAGGCATTTTAGGCATACTGCATAAGGGAGGAAGGGAAATACCTGGTCAACCTGAGTAAAAATAGGAGGTGAGATTGATGAGAACAGGAAACAGAAATTCAGAATGAATATTGTCTTTGTATTCATGAAATGAAAAGAAAGAAGGGTGCCTTGCTTGGAGAGAGAAAAGACAGAGTGAAGGCAGCAACTAAGTTCAACCTTGGTCTCATCAGCCCATAACACATTTTCCCACATGCTTTTGGGAGACTTGATGTATTGTTTTGCAAATTTTAGCTGGGCCCTGAATGTTTTTCTGTGTAAGAAAAGGCTTCCATTTTGCAACCCTACCCCATAGTCCAGACATATGGAGAATACGGGAGATTGTTGTCACATGTAGTACACAACCAGTACTTTCCAGAAATTCCTGCAGCTCTTTCAGTTTTGCTGTAGGTCTCTTGGCAGCCTCCCTGACCAGTTTTCGTCTTGTCTTTTCATCAATTTTGGAGGGATGTCCAGTTCTTTGCAATGTCACTGTTGTCCCATATTTTCTCCACTTTTTGATGACTGTCTTCACTGTGTTTCATGGTATATCCCATGCTGTGGAAATGTTTTTTGTACCCTTCTCCTGACTAATACCCTTCAACAATGATATCCCTTTGATGCTTTGTAAGCTCTCTGTGAACCACAGCTTTTGCTGTAGCAGGCAACTGAGTAAATGTCAGGAAAATCCTACTAGGACAGCTGAACTTTATTTCTGGTTAACCAGAGTCCGGAGTGATACAATGGTTGGTTTTACATTTAGTACTACTGACTGTGTATGTTTTATAGATATCTGAGGGAACAGAAAGCAGTATTAATCACTCTGTGGGTTACAGAAATATTATACATCATCTAGCTTAGATGGCATAGATGGATAAAGCCCTCACTACAACCTAGCAGACTCGAGTTTGATTAATGGCTTGGGTTATTTTTGGAGCTGGCATGGATTAGCCTGCTTAATTAATTAATTAATTAATTAATTAATTAAGTGCTCTTGTTGAAGCAAGGACGTTGGATACATTCACAAGATGAATGGCCCCATGTTAGTGTCCTCATTGGAGAATAGAGACTACATAACAGCACTGATTGAAGACGTGCACTGCGGTCCTTCGTGATTACATCACTCACGGAAGTGAGTGCTACACTTTCATTGATGCCCACTGCTCATCCAACCCTAAGAAATTTGTTGGGTATACACAGTGGGAATAGAACTTAAAAGTAAAATGCTCTTCGTCTCCCTCGGGTTATGGTCCCACCCCTGGTTCACTCGGCTTTCTCTCCCTGAAGGAAAGAATTAACCCTAGGGTACATCAAGAGGAAATGAATAGATTAGTATGATGGCTGGAAGGGAGAGTTAGATGTTCGTTGGTGGTGTGGGGGAAAAATAGAGTAAAAAGAAAAAATATATACACACACACACACACACACACACACACACACACACACACGTATACACACACACACACACACACACACACACACGTATATACACACACGTATACACACACACACACACACACACACACACACACACACACACACACACACACACACACACACTCATATATATGTATATAAATCTACATCAGTGATGAAAACAGGAAATATTCTGTGCAAATACTTGAAAGCTAACTAACTTGGTACAAGATAACATTTGAGGTTCAATGCAAACAAATGCAAAGTTGTACAGTCAGTGATCAGATATACAATAAAGCAGAAAAGGGACCTTGGGAGATTATCATATCTAAACTGGACCACCATAAGCTGAGTCAGATGGCTGTGGCAGCAGTAGATGTGATTATGGGATGCATTGTCAGGGAAGCAACTCAGAAAGTAAAGAAGGAATGCTCCTACACTAATGAGCAATAGCCAGGGCACAGCGTGAATACTGAGCCCTGTTTTGTATGCCATTCAGGGAGAAAAATATCAGACTTTTAAAACAACTTTAGAGGAAAGCCAAAAAAAGGTTTAAATGGTGGAGGGGGAAAAGTATGAACAGGAACTAGTGAAACACGTGGTCTCCTCTACTGAAGACGAGATGGGGTGAGAATGATATGTCTGCACAACTTTATGTCATAAAGTTGTGAAGATGTAAAACTAAGCATGAAAGATGGGAGACAGGGAATAAACAGCAGATTATAGGCACCATCTACTCCATAAGTCTGTGAAAGCACTTTTATCTGAGATGGCCATAGACCCACAGAATGTACTACAGAAATAGAGGATCAGATCATGGAGAAGGAAGCCATGGAAGCATTAAGAAAGGAATGACAACAAGTGAAGAAAGGGGAAATGAAGGATGGTCAGGTTGTGGAATGTTAAAGACAAATTAATGTGCGGACAAGATTGCCTCTTACTCATGACAAAAACAAAATGTAAATGCTGTGCTAGACTGTTGCCATTTTGTATTACTTTGATATGAAATTTGAAAAATACCTTCAAGTGAGCTGATATTAAAGGCCTGGCAGTTAACATTGTCTGTAAAAACACTGTAGTATTACTGTTACGAACAGGTTGTATCATACAAAACTAAACAATTTGCTTTTTCCACTGGTGGACTGAATTCAATGCAGCCTAGGAGATGGAAGGTTAACTGAGGAAACAAAAGGTGACTGTCTGATGGCTGGCTTGCTTCCTTATGAGGAGAGAAAAGAAAAGGTATTGTGACAACCTCCCCTGTAAAAATGTTTAGAAATCTTGCCAACAGAAGGAGATACATACCAGAATATATGCATCTTCTCCTGATTTTGAACCACTGCCTGGTTACAGCCCTAGGGAGGGTGGACTTATGATAGCTAGCTCAGATGGCTTAGTGGTAAATTGCTGTGGCTATGGTGTGCAGGGTCCTGTGTTCAAGACTTGCAAATGCTTAGTAGAGTTGGAGGTTGGTATAATGGTGAATGTGCTTACCTTATAGACACAAGGTGCAGGGTTTGATTTTTACATGAGGTAACTGGCTAGGCTTACAATGGCCCACAAGGCCGTTAGCCTAGTACTAATTTTTGAACTTATGAACCTATAAAATGAAAAATGGTTCAGCTCTCAGAGTATTATGATATTATTTATGTATTAAGTAACTTGGCTTACCATTACTGAGCAAAGCCTACTTAGAGAGGAATGTGAGGAGAAAAGCTTCACTGCATTAATCATATACAGTACTGACATAACCTATTGAAAAATCAGGTCAGTAGCAAATTTGTGTTTATCAGTTTATATAGAAACTAGGAGAATAATCCTTATGGAGTCCAGACCATAATACAGATGAAATTTAGATGCAGAAGTTGAACATGAGACATTAATCGTGTGAATATACATTTCAGTAATCAATGTACATGTTTACAAGCTATGTCACGGCTTTTCACTGATAGCTTATACAGATGAAAGATAACAATATACAATAAGTGTTTAATCAAATTGTGTACAGTAAATCTAGTACATTCTTTGAATTACAAGAACAAAATTTTTTCAGAATCTATCACTTATTACCTATATGACTATACTGCAGAATATTAAAAAGACAGGAACATAGGATTAATACTAGGTAAATGATCAGAGAGAACATAAGAGACCTAGCCATATTTACCTTTACATAGAAGCATTTAAAAATTCTTGTCACCCTTTATGAGTACTTAATACTGTCCTCCTCAAAAAATCAAGCAGGGCCATACACACCAATAACCCAGGTATAAGCATATGTCTGTCCATCCCATCATCAAGACTACCATTAAAGGCAAAGTAGTACTTCCTTGACCTATAGTGGTAACATATTCCATAGGCAGGGAATATGCTAAGTTAAAATCTACCCCTCTAGTGAGTCTTGTTTATTTATTGGTGCATATTTTTGTCCATAGCACGAGTGATTGTAGAACTACTGTTTTTTATGAAGAAATAGGAGGTCAGATAGCACTGGGTTTTTCATGGCTCAAAAGCAAAACACTGGTCAGCCCACAGCAGCCAGTAGGCTAGTGAGTATATGGAGAGTTGTGATAATCTGTTGGGATAGTTGAAGGATTTAAGGCCTTTAATTTTTTTGGTTAAAAATCACTAGAGCCTTTGCAGTTGTGCAACATGTTTGGATTTGTACTTACTTACTTGTCATAGCTTAAGTTTCCAAACAGCAGAGGATGGAAGTTGCACAATGAAAGCATACAAGAGAGAGTGCAAGAGCCTGGACAACGGGTAACATTTACAGTAGAGTCCAGGAAGAGGTCAGTCTCTTGAGGGCAGAAAGATAAGGACAGATGTAAGCATGTTAAATAATGTATGGAAACAAGTTTAGATATACTATAGGTAAACAGCAGGGTACACAGAAGATGGAGGATTTGCAGCAGAAGTAAAAGGATAGAGAATGAATAACAGCCAGGTAGTAAGGAGAGAGGATGAAACATCGTATATCACTTATTTATTTATTCATGTATATTTCGTGTGTGTGGGTGTGTGTGTGTGTGCGTGCGTGCGTGTGTGTGTGTGTGTGTGTGTGTGTGTGTGTGTGTGTGTGTGTGTGTGTGTGTGTGTGTGTGTGTGTGTGTGTGTGTGTGTGTGCGCGTGCATGTGTGTCTTTAATCTTTGCATACACTACATACTACCATCTACCATCTACAACTCTGGTAATAAGGAAAGTTTATCTTTTTGTGATCACTAGTGTTAGTTCAAAAACAAAAAAAAAACGCCCACGTGGAAGGCAAAGCCATGCATAGAATGAAATATTGAAACTACTAATTAACAGTGCAGTGGCACAGAACTGCAGTAATACCCAGTAAATCATAGACCTTATGAAACATAGAATTTTATCCAAACAAACTGCTAGCATTTATATTTGGACAGAATGCAAAACCTTCTTCAGGCATCGAGAATCAAATCTAGTAAGAATCGATTTAAACCGAAACCTGGTCACGGGATCATTACACTTGGAATCAAAAATGTAGCTAAAATCCTGATATCTATTATTTGCAAACCAATATTAAATAAAATTTACACACAAATAAGCATATTTATGCTGTGCATAATAAGAATTTAGGACTTGCTTTTAAATATAAAACAAGTATTTCCTCTTCAGGCATTAAAAATCAGTAACAAAACGATCAGTCTAAACAAGAACTTATTCACATGACTAAATCATAAATAAAGCAATTGCAGTCTTGACATCTATTATTTGCAAACCCTTTTATATCAAAATTACACAGACATGTTTGTATATAAATAAGTATTCTACAGTACACTTTAAACATAAAACATAATTCCTCTTCAGGCATCAAAAATAAAAAAAAAATCAGTAACGGAACAATCAGTCTAAACAACTTATTCACGTGACTAAATAATAAATAAAGCAGTTGCAGTCTTGACATCTATTATTTGGAAACCCTTTTATATCAAAATTATAATTACAAATACATAATTACACATAGACATGTTTGTATATAAATAAGTATTCTACAGTACACTTTAACTTTAAAACTTAGACTAAAACTTTGTATACCTGTCTTTTGGAGATATGACTTTAAAGATAAAGCATGAAGTCCTGGTTCATTTGTGCTATTTAGACATAAGTGTCACGCTAATTCTGCACATAGCAATTAATTTCTTAAATCTCAGCCTTGCACAGAAAGTTTAACTATATGTAAAATCTGAAACATATTCTGTACAACGATCTGCATGCTAGCTATGTTTATAAAGTGTATTTGTCTCTAATTTTTTTATATATAAAAGATTTTCTTTTATTCCAACTTTAAAACTACTGTCTGTTTTGCCTACATAGAAGCTGACACAATTGCATTTTAAGTAAACAGTACCTCCATCTTCCATGTTGCAAAATCATTAAAATAATACCATTTCCCTGTGGTAGGATGGAAGGAAAAAAAAAACATTACCAGTCTCTACATATCCACACTTTGTACAACCACTGCATTTGTATGTACCCCTCCTGTTCCTATTACTACCACACTTTTATTCAAATAATTATTTTTGATTGCTTGACTTTCTGCATGAAAAAATGGTTCTGAAGAAAGTAAATTTCCGATCTCACCATTTAAGTATAAAATGGCCCATTTCTTATTAATTGCATCTTCCACTGCTCTCCTGTGTGGCCCAAACTACATAACCCATCTTATCCTTCTATACTCCCTGCTGAATTTTCATTTTCCTTACTTTCTTGATTGTAACCTCTGTTGTTATAACTGCATCTCTCAAGTAATGTGGTTTAATTATATCTTCCCTTGGGACATCCTTCACCTTCCTTTCATCATTGGCTAGCACACCATCTGTACATTGCCTTTTACTTAACTGAAGGTTTTCGTTAGCCTCTTCTGCTTCTGCTAAAGATATATCTGTAGTGTTTCTAACTATTCTCATGAACTGCCCCTTTGGGATATTCCTTCCAGTGAAGTAAGGGTGACTGTTCTTAAAATGTAATAAATTGTTTACAACCACTGATTTTTCAAACGTTTAGCTAGCTATATGTCCTGGATATTGACCATAATTGTATAAAGTAGAATATATGAAATTAATCTTAACAACGATTGTTAATAGTGCATAATATTCCCTCAATGTTTGTATCAAAATGTCTGATTTCTCTAGCTGTGTCTTATTAATAATTGATATATCATCAATAAAGCATCCAAAAATATCACAGTACTGAAGCTATGGCTCTATAAGATGTTGTCCTCTCTATATGTTAAATAGGCACATGCATAATTCTGTGCCATAGGGGTACCCCTTGAATTACCTTTTATTTTTAGCTAAGATTCTTTGCCTGCCATGAACTTGTTTGTTAGCACAAATTTTGCTAACATCATTATCATTTCTTTAAAAGCTTTCATAAATAAAACTATAACTACAGACTTGACATCGATTATACACAAACCTTTATCATAAAACATTTGATTCTTGATGCCTGAAGGAGGTATTCTGCCTGAAACTCAGTGTTAGCAGTTTGTTTGAGTTTAATAAAATTCTAAGTTTTATACGGCCTGCAATTTATTTGTCATTCCTGCATTTCCGTGCCATTGTGCAGTTGGTTGTTAGTCTTAGCTTTTCATTATTTGTGTAGCTTTGCCTTTCACACTGTTGTTTTTTTAGAGTTTTTGATTTTTTGTTATTCCACTATGAAGGAGAAACTGTGGGAGCGTGTTTTCTAATGGATATGATAAACAGCTTCATTCCAAAGATCTTCTAGCTAAAGGGAATATGGACATGGATGTTTTATTAAGTTCTGCAGCAGCTGGTAGTAATGAAGGGGATATTTAGTTCTTGTTTGTAAAAAAATCAGTGGAAGATGGCCCACCCATACCTCTCAAGTGTCCAGATTATTGACTCATATTTTTGGTCTGTTCCTCATAAAGTTTGTGGTTTTCTGGCAAGTCACTGGAATGATCTGAGGTTTGAAGTCACTAAATAATGACGTATATTTGAGTTTCAGACTTCAAATCCTTCAGAAAATATATATTAAAACAAACCCTGTCATTCTAGTAACTTTCTAAGTTTATAAGAGCAATATTTAAAATATGTCCCTATTTTTGGGCCTTTGCCCTCCATTTTGTCAGGCTTTGTCCAGATTTCTTGCACCAAGAGGTTGAGAGGTATGGACCCACCTAAGAAAATTGTTGTGGCAGAAGTTTACTTTCTTTTTTTTTTTTGCATTACCTTAAATAAATGCCTGTCCCTCAATGTCCTATTTGGATACAGGACATCTTTATTCTTTTGGGAAAACTTGACTAGGCTTGGAAAGCCCCCCCCCCCCCACCCAGGGTCATTAGCCTAGTAACAATATATGAATCTATACAACAGAATTCCAAGGGGTCTATGTGCTTCAAACTAGCCTAATTATGGAGAGAACAATAATGACACACACAAACACACACACATGTACAGTGGTAAATCTATCCCCTTACCTGTCCCTTACCCTAAACTTAACCTGCAAACAATTGCACAAAAACTCCTATTCTAACACCAACCCAGCTATGTCTGGTTCATATTATCAGAAAAATGAGCTGTCTACAAAGTCAGCTTCATATATATATATATATATATATATATATATGTGTATATTTTACGTGTGTGTGTGTGTGTGTGTGTGTGTGTGTGTGTGTGTGTGTGTGTGTGTGTGTGTGTGAATATATATATATATATATATATATATATATATATATATATATATAAATATATATATATATATATATATATATATATATATATATATATATATATATATATATATATATATATATATATATATATATATATATATATATACACACACACACACACACTGAACATACTCATACGCAGACATAGTGGTTTCTATTTATTTTGTTGCTTCACTCACCTTGAAAGGAGGTTAGTTACTAGTTTGTTTGTGTCTTTCGGCTTTTTTCCTGGTTAGGGGTTGCCACAGCGGAACTCTGGTCCGCTAATGATTGGTAGTTGATTTTTACATGCCGAGTTACCAGCCCTGATGCACAACCTTCAACGAAGGTACGCCCATTCACGCATGTCTCCATGCAGAAGACGCTCTAGCTGAGAATCGAACCAGACAGCGTCTTACTGTGAGGCGACAATGCTACCGCAGCACAAGCACCGCGGGTTTTAAGTTTGCCAATAATATTGGGAAATATTGACTAAGGTAGCTAGTGGTGTGACTGTACAATTTCTAGGGAAAAAGAGTTGTTAAAAGAGTTATTTTTTACCACAAAGCTCTCCAGAACACTTTCAGAAACACAAAAGGCTTTTGAAACTATATTTCTGCAAGGATGCATAACTTTAACATTTCAGATTTTTGCCAATATTTCTTCTGTGGATACCGATAAGACTTGATGTTAACTTCACTTGAATATCCTCCATCTTACCTTTCTCTAGCATTAGTTATTTAAATGATGAATTGTTGTTTAAAACAGTTTTTGTCTCTACCCCAACCTACTGACTTGCAGCATATTTTTATTTATTTATTTATTTATTTATTTAACATTTGTTGACCGGGAATGTCCGACTAGGTTCCACAGAGCCTGTTTTCAGCAGAGGCCCGGGGAGAAAATGCTCCAGATGCAAGTCTATGTGTTTAACATGCTAAGAAGATCTGAAAGGTGCTATGAATAAGATTTGAAAAGTGTCTAACAGATTCATCAGTTGTGATAATGATATTTAGTATATTCCAGTTTATCAGTGTAATCAATCAACCAATATTACAGATAGATTATTTGCCTGAACAGTGGACAGTCTTTGTGTGGAAAGGGGCCTATTTTCAAAATGCAAATATAGATAAGAGGTAACTCACAGCATCTGGTAATGTCTGTGTTAAGTATTTTGACAGGATCCAAGCAATATATTAGCCACACCTCTGGAATCAGCATTACAGGCTGGAAAATACCTCTCAAATGTCCCTGAACTCACTGAATGCCCTTGATTTTGTCTCATATTTTTGATATGCTCCTAGGGCCAGCCCTATGCATAGATGGATTAGAAAACCACCTAAGGTGCTGTACTTGGAAGAGCTGGAAATTCACTCTTTTCAATTAATTTATTCACTTTTAAGAGCAGCAAAATACATTGTTTAATTGCTCTAAAAAATAAATTAAAAAAATGGCATGCTCAAGTCAAGGCAAGCAATGTTACATTAGACTTGACTGTTGCAAAGTCATGGGGCAGTGACCTTGTAACATTCAAATTAGTAGGAGCAAAATGGTGATGCTATCAGTTTTGAGCATCTGCATTAATATGATGTTTTTCCCCAATAAAACTCTAAACCCTAATATTCAGCTTTACTGATCAGTTGTATCTTCAGCCTCTCTGGAAGGGGGACATTTATGGATGGAAAACAGAGAGGTAAGAAGTATTATCATTTTCTCTGTGATGCTGTCAGTGACCAGTCAGATATTTTTTGCAATATTTATATTGACTTGCATGGAGCAACTTGGAATACATACAGTGTGGACTAGCAAAGATGAAACTTATTATGTAGCCAAAAGACTTCATGGCTATAACTGCTGGGTGGAGGATGGGCATACCTGTCAACTATCCATGATTTTGATTCACAAGTACTTTGGGGAGAAAAGGAAGTGGATTATACCTAATAATAACAATAACAATAATTAGAGTTACAGACTTATTTTGCTTCAGAAAATGCATGTTATTTCACATTCTCTTATTCTGTCAAGTCTTCATGTTTATAGTACTAATATTTCAAAATGTGACCCTGATTATGTTTTTAATTTGTCCCTGATTCTGGAGGTAAGAGGGTAACAGCTATGGGGTTGGGTTGGCTAGATTAATATAACTGATGCTCTGTCCTTTGCTCTGGCTTTGCAGGACTAGTATGCATTTGAGAGAAGACTGGTCATGTATGCTCCTCAAACAATTTGTGGATTTCTGACAAATCTTTGAGAACAATAATCACTAAATAATGATTGATATCTGAGTTTCAGACTTAACATCCTTTAGAAAATGTATGTTAATGGAAAAAAACTGTTATTTTAGCAGCTTTTTAAGTTTATAACAGCAATATTTAAAATCTGTTCCTGAGTTTGGGCCTTTGTCCCCAACTTTTTTGACTTTAATCCTGATTCTCCAGCCAAAGGTATGTGTTGTCATTTGTATCAATGCATTCATTTCTTCCTTACTGGAACATTAAAATCATTTAATATGTCTAATTACATGGTGCCACAGAGAAGCTTCAGGATCTAAACCAGTTTAAATTAAGCACATGTAAACCATATCACACGCTACATCACACATATGTCTATGTCTCTGAAATGGATGAGAAAATCACAGTTGACAGCCAAGTGATCTTTTTGAATTGACCATAATCAGGGAACCTGTTTGGGTTACACTGGGTCAGCTGACCTGCTACCACTCTATAGTCACGGTGGAAGGGGAAACAGAAGTGTCAGGAAAAATGAATGGGTACAACTGCTTCAGTAGCAATTTCTTGGTGGAAGTCGCACCCCTAAACACTGAAACAGCTTGTGGATGTGTTTGCTTCTGGGTATTGGAAAGCAGAATAAAAATTCAGAAGAGAATACCTGCAGAGAGAACAGAAAACAGCACAGTACACCAAACTAGACAGAGGGTAAAAGGACAAAAGAACAACACATACAGAGAAGGAATGAAAAATAACTGCAGTCCTTTGGAAAGGGACTACACACATAGAACAGAAAATAGAAGGACTTCAGAACTTTTGTTAAGAAGAAAACACAGAGAGTACAGAACAAAGCTGAGTCTGGGAATAAAGCAAAGGGGTTAATAACATAATGGCCTAAAAAAAACTAAAATGTAGCAGTCCTGTGGAACAGAGGGATAAATCCTCTAGTGTGAACCAGAGGACCCATATTGGTACAGGTGCTGGAGCAGCCACATGGGGAGAGGGTGGGAGTGAGTGAGAGTCTAGTGATGGCTCACCCATCCTAAGGGAACAGAGGCAGCCTAGGCTTTTTGTAACATAGCAGCATTAACAGCCAGGCAGGTTCCATGCTGCAAACTGGTTTACAGCTTAGTCGCAGATTGCACATGCATGAAAACCTGAATTCACCTACCAACACAGCAAATATATAAGCTTGCATGGGAAGATATTGGATGCTGGGATACATACACAATAGCAATATGGCAATGCACTGGCATCCTCAATCTCCTTATTGACCCCAGACCTGGGGTTGGATTGAGCCCAGGGGAGGCTTAGGTGACACTGATAGATCTAGTGAATAAGGAATGGAATTGGTGGCATTTGATGGTCAGCTTTTGGGGGGTACCTAAAATGTTGAATGGACAATAGGGACAAATACTGTGTTACAAGAGGCTGCAGTACTGGAATACATATTCAAAGCAAAACAATGTAGCTAGGGTTAAAATTAGAAGTAAATAAAACATATGCACGCTGTAAAACAGCAAAGTAATCAGGGGTTAAAAAGAATGGAAGAATACAAAAAACCCACTTCATTTACTCTACCAAATAGAGTTTGTTGAAACAAACAAAATTCCTACAGTGTTACTTATATCTGATAAAAGGGACAGGATACTGCATTATGAAAACACAGTTAAATTTCAGCTTCAGAAAAATGTAAATTTGTTTTTTTTCAGAATTTTAAATATTTTGAATTATATACATGGATATATGTAATTGCAATATATTACTGATTTCTGACAATAATATATACATAAAATATGTGGGGGGCTATGCCCCTCACACCCCCAATGTGGGGGGTGGTGCCCCCCTTACTATATATACTATCTCCAGGGTCACACTATAGTGGGGAAAAGGCCATATATAACTTTCGGTGAAATGTGTTTCGGTGATTTGTGCTTTTGCTGAAAAGTGCACATTGATTTGATTTTCGGTGAAATGTGCTTTCGGTGAATAGTAGGAGATCCATATATATATGTATATATATATATATATATATATATATATATATATATATATATATATATATATATATATATATGTTCACTGATCCTGTTAACAAATAAGTTAATATTTGACAGCTACAGCACTGTTGTTAGTCATATCCTGCATGCATCATTGACACCACACCTATACCAAACCATTACACCAGCTGCATTATTTATTTTTTGCCCAGCCTCTTTGTACACAGTCATAATATCAGTGGCATTAACAGACAAAAGCTAATTTTGAATGTGGACACTGTGCGACATGCACAGATGATGAAGAAACATTCTTTAAGATATGTAAATGTATTAACTATTAAAGAAAATATGCAGCATGCCTGGCAAAAAGTAAATGTGTAATATTTTATGTTGGAGGAAGGACTCTGGACACTAGAATGTCAGAACATTGTTTGTGGATGGTAATGACAACATTGCAGGCAATCAGCTCCTGGACACTCATTCTCATTTTAGATTATTAAAATGTTATATTCTTCCACAACATTTGGTGGTGTGTCCATTAGTACAGAGGATCAAGACTATGAACTGTTACACTGCTTACTGTAGTGCACGGTTTGATTCCCTCAAACATCATTTGCCTACTGTCTGACTAAGCAAGTCACTTAGGCAGACAGCTGTCTCAGGTTGCCATTGGAAAGGGACATCTGTGTCCAGTGGGCTTAGTTGGTTAATAAAAAAATAAATAAATAAAAAATAAAAGAGCAGGTGACACTGGCAAACAGATTAAGTAGAAATGAAGATGCATGTATCTTCACATTAAAATGTATAAGGTACCCAGATTTTTAAACAAAGTGCTAGAACTGAAACTGTTAAAAAAGTAGAAGTAAAACATGAAATTTTAAACAGGAGTTTGATGGATGTGAAATACAGTGACAATTAATGT
The DNA here is from genome assembly GCF_019279795.1 of Protopterus annectens. Classification (NCBI taxonomy): domain Eukaryota; kingdom Metazoa; phylum Chordata; order Ceratodontiformes; family Protopteridae; genus Protopterus; species Protopterus annectens. The sequence continues at coordinate 351,242,953 of NC_056751.1, forward strand.
TTATGAAAATGGAAATGTTCTGTATGTCTTGGCCTGAAAATGTTACTATTTTAATGTAAGATATTAGAACACTAGAATACTTTGGATTATATGGTCAGTGTAAATACTTGTAAAATGTATACCATCTGTTACCATAATTTTAAACCTGAAAATGTGCAGAAGACAAAACTAGTAACTATGAGTTCTCATCTTCATCATTTTGCCTGAATTAAGTTTCCACAGATGCTATATGATGCTACTGACCGTTTTATTTTCCAGCATAATTCAGACTTGCACCACCGGCAAGTTAGGCATATCTGGTAGTTTTCCAGAAATTAACCAGTCAGATCTCCAGGATTTTCATAGCCAGTGAAACAAAAAAGCTGCTTTCTTTACTTTACTGATGTAGGAAAAGAATGTGCCAAACAAATTATACTCTAGTCCTATTGTACAGGTAGCATACCTGCAAACCTATATCCAAGAATAAGATGAAATCAGTTTCTGAATCACTGCTCAGTGACAAATGGAGAAAAAAGAAAGGTGTCTAGCCATAATGGATCTGAACACAAATGTTGCAGTCTGCTATACTCACAAAGGATGGGAAGAGCTGTTCCGCTTCAGTATGTTAAGTTAGGACTCGTGTTGTAACAGGGCTGTAGTCAGAAAATTCCATTTTGTACTCAAAGTCTTTTTACTGTCTCCCAGCCCACCTGGCATTTCAAACAAATGGACACATCTTTCAAAATGATGCCCCCTTACAGTTAATAACTGTACACATAATTTTCAGCAGCTCCCTCTAAAACTATTAAGATACTGTTTTTAGATTTGCAATCCTTTCTATAAGCAAGTTATGTACTTGTTAGAGACATTAATTTAGACAGCTGTAAAAATAATATGGCCCGAAGAACTTTACAATGTTTCTGAGTGATAAAAAATGTACCCTGTAGAGTACAAGGTATGCCTGGCTACACCATTGTGCTGTAATACCAACCCACTTCAATCATCTTACTTTCACCAAAAAGCACTGTGCAATTTTACAGTAAAGGTATTACAGTGCAAAGAGAATCAGCTGTATGTATAGGTTGAACAGCAAGTGTTTTCAGTCAACAGTGAATGTCTCCTACAGTATAACACTGTTCATTGTAAACAGTCACACTATCTCAGGCAGGGGATGAAACTACATGAAACTAAAAAGAGCTGTGCAAAACAGATGAAGAAGATGGCACCTGCCTCCTTAAATTCCACAGTAACCAGTCCTGTGCTTATACTACAGTTTTGTAGCATCACGTGAGAAGAGCTGTGAAGCACAGATTATGTTATCACAAGTTATTGTGGAACAGCATGTTTAAACAATAGCTTTCCAAGGGCATTTGAAAACTTAGAAACATGCCAATTATGTAATATATAATAATTCCATTAGTAGCCATATTTACTGTGATCTGTACAGTATTACTCCATTCAAGATGTATTTTAAATGTTTTTGTCACACTGCCAACCCAGCTATTGGGAATTTTGTAAATAATTCTGTCATTTGTGAATATATATATATGATTTATGCAGAAGTGTGTGTAAAGTACTGAGCTAAAATATAACCACAACATGCCCTGTTGGAATAGAACAGGCATGTACTTGAACTATTGTGACTGTTTAGATGTATATGTTTAATGAAAACTGGAACACAGAAAGTTAACTTGAAAAAAATTCAGACAAAATAGTTGAAATTAAACTGTTTTTTAATAATTACTGGGCCATAAATAGAAGATGTTATCTCTCAGTTTCAGTGTAGTATCAGTCACAATGTCTAGAACTGGAAGTTTTTTTGTATTGTCTTGAAAGAGAAGTAATTACTAGGTTTGAGATGTATAAGTGTTTTATGACTTCCAGGATCTGCAAACATCTGAGAGGTATGTATGTTTCACAGAGAGATGCTAAACTTTGTCAGTTTCTGACAGTGGGGTTTTAGCTTGGGAACTGAAAGTCATGTGACAAAAAGTGATGTCATCAAAGCTAACCCAGCAGTAATATTTGATATTAATTTAAGAACTCTCTCAGAGAGCGACAGTGAATTTTCTATTATGTCTTTGACCTAACAAGAACATCCACTTATCATCACCTTCTGCACTTGCCTTGCTGTGAGTTTTTAGGGCATAGTAATTATTTTAGATTCAGACAGGCTATAGTAAAGTGTAGCTTAGATGTTTTCTTTATTTATTTGAGACTGCCCTACAATGTTGTTTTAAATATTTCCTGTGATTTTTGAACTCTGATGTAACTGATTACTTACTGAGTATTGTCTTGTTCTTTTATTATTGATTCTTCTTCTTCTTTCAGCTGCTCCCATTAGGGGTCGCCACAGTGGATCAACTGTTTCTATTTCTTCCTGTCCTCTGCATCTTGCTCTGTCACGCCAACCACCTGCATGTCCTCTCTCACCACATCCATAAACCTTATCTTAGGCCTTCCTCTTTTCCTGCTACCTGGCAGCTTCATCCTTAGCATCTTTTTCCCAATATACTCTGCATCCCTCCTCAGCACATGTCCAAACCAACATAATCTTGCCTCTCTGGCTTTGTCTCCAAACCTTCCAACCTGGGCTGACCCTCTAATATACTTATTCCTAATCCTGTCCATCCTCGTCACACCCAGTGCAAATCTTAACATCTTCACCTCTGCCACTTCAAGCTCTGATTCCTGCCTTTTTGTCAATGCCACTGTCTCCAACCCATATAACATATCTGGTCTCACTACCCTCTTCTAGACCTTCCCTTTCACTCTTACTGGTACTCGTCTGTCACAAATCACTCCTGACACTCTTCTCCACCCACTCCATCCTGCTTGTACTCTCTTCTTCACCTCTTTTCTACACTCACCATTACTCTGAACTGTTGATCCCAAGTATTTAAACTCATCCACTTTCGCCACCTCTACTCCTTGCATCCTCACCATTCCTCTATCCTCCCTCTCATTCACACACACATATTCTGTCTTAATCATGCTGACCCTCATTCCTTTTCTCTCTAGAGCATATCTCCGCCTCTCCAGGGTCTCCTCTACCTGTTCCCTACTCTCATTACAGATCATAATGTTATCTGCAAACATCATAGTCCATGGGGACTCCTGTCTGATCTCGTCTGTCAACCTGTCCATCACCATTGCAAATAAGAAAGGGCTCAGAGCTGATCCTTGATGTAATCCCACCTCCACTTTAAACGCATACATCACTCCCACCGTAGACCTCACCACTGTCACACTACCCTCGTACATATCCTGTCCCACTCTTACATACTTCTCTGACACTCCCAACTTCCTCATACAATACCACAACTCCTCTCTAGGCACCCAGTCATATGCTTTCTCTAAGTCCACAAAGACACAATGCAACTCCTTCTGACCTTCTCTGTACTTCTCCTTCAACACTCTCGGAGCAAACATCGCATCAGTAGTGCTCTTTCCTGGCATAAACCATACTGCTGATCACTAATCATCACCTCCCTTCTTAACCTAACTTCCACTACTCTTTCCCATAACTTCATGCTGTGACTGATCAATTTAATCCCTCTGTAGTTACTACAGCTGTACACATCGCCCTTATTCTTAAAAATTGGTACAAAAACTTTTTCTCCATTCCTCAGGCATCCTCTCACTTTCCAAGATTTCCTTAAACAATCTTGTTAAAACCTCCACTGCCATTTCACCTAAACACCTCCATTCTTCCACAGGTGTGTCATCTGGACCAACAGCCTTTCCATTCTTCATCCTCTTCATAGCTATCCTTACTTCATCCTTGCTAATCCACTGCACTTCATGATTCACTATCCCCACATCATCCAACCTTCTCTCCCTCCCATTCTCTTCATTCATCAGCCCCTCAAAGTACTCTTTCCATCTGCTCAACACATTCTCCTTGCTTGTGAGTACATTTCCCTCGTTATCCTTTATCATCCTTACCTGCTGCACATCTTTACTAGCTCGGTCCCTCTGTCTAGCCAATCAGTACAGGTTATTTTCTCCCTCCTTAGTGTCCAACCTTTCATACAACTCTTCATGCGCCTTATCCTTATCCTTTACCACCTCTCTCTTTGCCATGCACCTCATCTCCTTATACTCTTGTCTACTTTCTTCATCTCTCTGACAATCCCACTTCTTCTTCACCAACCTCTTTCTCTGTATACTCTCCTGTACTTCTTCATTCCACCACCAGGTCTCCTTGTCCTCCTTCCTCTTTCTAGATGTCACACCAAGCACCTTTCTAGCCATCTCTCTTACTAGCTCTGCTGTAGTTACCCAGATATTCGGTAACTGTTTACTGCCACTCAGTGCCTGTCTTAACTCTTCCCTGAACTCCACCTCACAATTACCCTTTTTCAATTTCCACCATTTGATCCTTGGTGCTGCCCTCACACTCATCCTCCTCTCCTTGATCACCAATATCATCCTACAAACCAACATCCTATGCTGCCTAACTACACTTTCCCCTGCCACCACTTTACAGTCTCCAATCTCCTTCAGACTGGCTCTTCTACATAAGATATAATCCACCTGTGTGCATCTTCCTGTACTCTTGTATGTCACCCTATGCTCTTCCCTCTTGTTAAAATATGTATTCACCACAGCCATGTCCATCCTTTTCACAAAATCCACTGCCATTTGACCTTCTGCATTCCTTTGCTTAACACCATACATACCCATCACTTCCTCATCACCTCTGTTCCCTTCACCAACATGACCATTGAAATCTGCTCCATTCACCAGTCTCTCGCACTTGGGTACAGTCATCACCACTTCATCCAACTCACTCCAAAATTTTTCTTTCTCATCCATCACACGCCCAACTTGTAGAGCATATGCACTAACGACATTCATCATTACACCATCAATTTCCAGCTTCATAAACATCACTCTATCCAACACTCTTTTCACCTTCAAAACACTCTTAGCATACTGTTCTTTTCAGGATAACCTCTACGCCATTTCTCCTCCCATCCACACCATGATAAAACAATTTGAACCTGCCTCCAATACACCTAGCCTTGCTCCCCTTCCATCTGGTCTCTTGCACACACAATATATCAACCTTCCTTCAGTCCATCATATCAGCTAGCTCTCTCCCTATACCAGTCATACTGCCAACATTCAAAGTTCTGACCCTCACTATCACAGTCCTAGCCTTTACCTGCCTTCGGGCATGCTTTCCCCCTCTTCTCCTCCTTCGGCCAACAGTAGCCCAATTTCCACCAGCACCCTGTTGGCCAACAGTACTGGTGGTGGTCATTGTTAACCCGGGCCTCGACCGATCTGGTATGTATATATGTACTGTTGTCTGCATGCATGATTTGGCAAAATTTTATGCTGGATGCCCTTCCTGATGCAACCCTCCCCATTTATCCGGGCTTGGAACCAGCACAAAGAAATGCACTGGCTTGTGCATCCCATTAATTATTAAATATATTTAAACCTTTTAGCTGTCGCTGGTCTGTTCAGTGATATTTAAGCTCTTAGAGTACTTGCATATTTATATGGTGACACTGTACAGGCCACTCCTAAATAGCCTTGCTCTTGTCAGACTACCATTTGGATTAATAATAACATTACTCAGTAGGATTGGACACCCATCGTTAAGAGCCTTAAAGTAGCTGATAAGTAGTGGCTGGTGGCAGTGGAAACTACCTTATAGTCTGGACAGAAGGGGTATAGCTAGTAAACCTGTGCCAGCCTTTCCCAGGTGTGTGTGTTTGTGTGTGTGTGTGTGTGTGTGTGTGTGTGTGTGTGTGTGTGTGTGTGTGTGTGTGTGTGTGTGTGTGTGTGTGTGGGTGTGTGTGTGTGTGTGTGTGTGTGTGTGTGTCTGTGAGTATATAAATCAGATCTCAAGGACGGTGTATGTCAACTACTTGGGCAGGGACATGGAGCACTGGTTGGACAGAGACAGAACTGGAGTTTTTGGCTTGGCCACTCATCTGTGATCTCGACCCTATAGCTGTGCCAATGGGGAGTCTCACTGGGGATCTGAGGAAATAAAGAGGGAGAAACTAGCCCCAGACTGACTGTGATCTCTGTGTGCTCTTAAAGGAAATTGCACTTTACTGTGTGTAGTTGTCATCCTCCCAGTGTGTATGTTCCCCACTGTTGCCAGTGGTGAGGATTGAGGCTCCTTGATTACTGGGCCAGTGTTGGGGCATCAGATATTAATTGGTTGGCAGTGATGTGATATCCACATCACATATTAATTGGCTTGAAGCTGTGATCTACATATTGGGATTCAGTGGTGTGGATATTGAATTTCAGTAGCCTGTGAACAGTGGTCACTAAAGGTGTTTGTGCTCTCAATCAGCCACACAGTGAACATTCAGAGTTTCATATCACAATTGTTTTATTTTTTTTGTTAGCTTAGTTAATCAGGAAGAGCAGGCAAGCATGTCAGCAGAGGAGTACGACAAGCTGACAAGGAGCCAGTTGGCAGAGATGTGCCAGGCTAAAGGACTGGTGTATGCCAACCTGACTAAGGCAGAAATGATTGTAGCCTTGGACACAGCTGAATCACAGACCAGCAATCAGGAGGACAACCAGGCTGGCCTTGGAGATGTACCATTTTCAGAAAATGAACCATTCAACCTTTCCACGGATGAGTTAAAAATCCATCTGGAATTAAAGAGACTTGAACTGGAGGCCAAGTGTTCGGAAATAGAATCAGCAGAAAGACTGCATCAGGAGAAACAAATGGATTTAAAAGCAGCATAGAGACTGAGATGTCTGGAAGCTGAAGAGTATGACAGGCAGAAGCAACATGAAAATGAGATGCTGACTCTTTACCAGGGTCATTGAGATGACTGGGAAGGGAGTAACTGAACACCAGAAGCAACAAAGGTCAGTAAATTTCTTCCACAAATTACAGAGAGGGATAATTTTGATAGTTTCATTCATATGTTTGAAAGGGTATGTAAACAGTATAATGTTGACCAAGGGCTCTGGGTATGGTTCCTGGCCCCCTTTCTCCATGGTAAAGCTGTAACCACTATTTCTAAATTGTCTGATATTGATTGCTTAAATTATAATACTGTAAAAAACAGTTTTTTAGAATGTTTTAAGTTAACACCTGAACCTAACAGGAAAGGTTTTGTTAGCATAGACGCAAGGCAGATGAAAGTGCATGCGAATATATTGCTGAACTAAGCACTTATTTTTATAGGTGGGTGAGTGGATGTCAGGTCACCACGTTTGAAGTGCTGGCAGACCTTTTGGTGAGGGAACAAGCCCTTAGCACTTTGCCTGAGGACAAGAGAATCTGGTTAGCAGATTACAATGCAATACTGCAGATGAGTTGGGGAAAAAGAGAGACCTATACCTAGTAAGCAGGGCATCACTGCACAGAAAAGGGATACCCAGTACTGCTCATGGGTCTATGGGAACCCATGGTGGGCAGCGTAGACCACCCCAACAGAGTCTGCTAGTAGTAAAGGAAGCTACTTGTCCAGGTACACATCCAGGACCAAGGATTAAATACAATAAATGCAACCAGTGGGGCCATGTAGCATATAGATGTCCATGGAGGGAAGGTGGGGAACAAAAGGTGGGAGTGCCAGTAAGTGGGAATGACAGAATGCCAGCAGTAAGTTGTCTCGAGACAACAAGGGTACCAAACTACCAGAAAAACTTATATCGTATCTTAGTTAAATGGGAAAGAAGCCACTGTTAAGAGTGACACAGCCTCTGACCTAGCCATTGTGAAGCCTGCAGTGGTTAAAGAGGAGCACTACTTGCTTGGGCAGTCTACTTCAGTCAGAGCTTTAGGAGTGACCCCATTCCAAATACCTTTGGCTATGAGTCACCTTGACTGGGAGGGTGGAAAAGGAAGCCAGCAAGTAGGTGTGCTTGACGATATCCCTGCAGATGTCCTGATAGAGAATGAGTTTTGATAATGCAGTACCCTGTGTGCATGCAGTTACATGCAGTCATAGGTAGGTACTAGGCTATTGGCCCTAGGGCCTATATAAGCCTAGCCAAAGGTACCCTGGCTTTCGCCACCCAAGAAAATTATTTTCCTGTGCCACTGTCGAGCAGAGCTACAGAAGTGATCCCCGGGGTGAATTTCCTATCTCCCATCCAATCATCAAGATTTTTCTTGAAGAGTGCTAATGAGGAGCTTTGCTTGATATAGATAGGTAGTTTGTTTCAGAGTATGGGAAGTCTCTGGGACAGGAATCTATCCCTCCAGCATGTTCTGTTTATTGTGGTGACGAGGGTTAGGTCCCTAGAGCGTGTAGCTCGTAGGGATTGGGATTTCTTTAAGTGCAGTATGTCTAAAAGCTCTGGGTTTGACATAGCTTTGTGTGTTAGGCAGAGATCGCCTCTGAGTAGGCGATATGCAATGGAGTAAAGCTGCAGTTTTTTGAGACGGCCTGCATAGGGCATCTCTTTGAGGCCGGTAATCCTCTTTGTGAGGTATTTCTGTGGCCTTTCCAGTTGTTGTAGATGTCTTGTGAGGTACATACCAAAAGGGGCATTGTACTCTATAATGGGTCTAATGAGTGACAAGTAGAGGGGAACAATGACCTCTTTTTTCCTGGATGAGAAACCTTTTGTGATGAGGTGTGCCACATAGAAGGATTTCCTGACTACTGTGGTGATGTGATTATCAAAGGAGAGACTACTGCCCACCTGTGTCCCAAGGTCTCTTATCACACTTTCGGTGTTAAGTTGACTACCACCTATGTGGTAGTTCATGGGTACTGAGTTTTTACCAAAAGCAATGACAATGTACTTTTTGGCATTGAGCTTGAGGCCATGGCTTTGACACCAGGCATCTGTCTCAGCAAGGCCCTTTTGTAGGATGTCCACATCTTTTGGAGTTTTGATTATGGCTCCTAGTTTGCAGTCATCTGCGAACTTCATTAGCCAAAGACCTTCTGTGTTGGCCTGTACTTCAGAGAAGTAGATACCAAACAGGAGAGGACCCAGGACTGAACCCTGTGGTACTCCACTTGTCACTGGTCTGAAGCTGGATTTGGAGTCTGCTACTTTCACAGTGTGGGTTCTGTCAGTGAGCCAGTTGGCAACCCATCTTGTGACATAGGGATTTGTACCTAGCTTAGTGAGTTTATCTATAATTCCAGAGTGGGGGATGGTGTCAAAAGCCTTGGCGAGATCTAGATAGGCTGTCTGAACCACCTTACCCTCATCTACAGCTTTGGTGACTGCTTCAAAGAAGTCTATCAGGTTTAGGAGACATGATCTGCCTTTTACAAACCCAAACTGGGTGGGGTCCTGAGTTTGGAGATTACCAATGTCATTGTTTATAAGTTCCATGATGATACGTTCCATAGCCTTGCAGACCAGGCTCGTTAGGCTAATGGGGCAGTAGTTTCTAGGGTCTGTGGTGGCTCCCCCTTTGTGGAGTGGGATATCTGTCGCTGTGCGCCATTCAGTGGGCACATAGCCTGAGGTGAGGCTATGATTGAACATGGTACTTAGGTGGGGTGCCAGTTAATTCTGTAGTTCATGTAGAACACAGCCTGGGATGTCGTCAGGTCCTATGGATGCTGTGTTCTTGGCTTTGGATAGTGCATTTTTTACCTGTGCAGCCGTGATTATAGGAACTTTGCATTCTTCTGGTATAGAGATGGGCCCTTTAGGGGATGACAGAGGGGTAAAGTTAGCACTGAACCTATCTGACAGGATGTTGGCAATATCCATTGGTTCTGTATATTTAGTGCCATTGTGCTGTAACTCAGAGCAGATCTGAGTGTTGCCATTGAGATTCTTGAAATAGCTATAGAATGCTTTGTGGTTGTCTTTAGAGTCAGTGGCGATTTTGTTTTCATAACTAGCTTTGGAGGATTTTACTGAAGCTGACCAGGGAGTTTCTCCGATCATGGGATTTTACTCTTTTTTGTAATAGTTTCTTTCTTCTGTTGTAGAGTTTGTTTATGGCAGGGGACCACCAGATTGGCTTCTGTTTTTTGGAGGATAGCATCTTGGTTCTGTTAGGGATTGCACAATCCATGCACTCATGTAAGTGCTTATAAAGTGCATCTGTGTAGGTTTTAGCAGTCATACCTCTATTGTCCATCAGCATGGGTGTCGTGAAGTTTGCCACTTCTGTCTTAAGAAGCGTGAAGTTGGCTTTGGAGAAATATTTTACTGTGGTTTCCCTAATGGGGGATGGGGGAGGGATGTGGATGTCTAGGGTGATTAGCTTATGGTCGGATCTGACCACTTATGGTCGGATCTGACCAAGCCAGTCAGGCTTGGAGACAAGCATGTGGGTCCGGTAGCCTGGGGGAGACCCAGACAGACCACACACTTGCAGCCAGGACTGGTGAGTTGGTTACTTCAGGGAGGGAGCTACCCTGTAGCAGTGAGAATGAAGTTGAGCCACAGCTGCTTGTGGGTACTAATGTTCCCTTGGACAGAGTGACTGCAAGGACAGAGGTGAGTAGTACTACCCAAGCTGACAGCTAGGCACCACTGTAAGAGAATGCCAGACTTCCTGTGGAAGGGGAGTTGGGAAGGGTTACAAAGAGAGAGTTGAGACAGGCTCACTTCTTAGACCCTACATTACAAGGCCTGAGGGTGGTAGCCAGTGAGGCACTTGATTCTCAAGGGAAACAGAAATCTGTATACTTGGACAAAGCGTTACTGTGTAGAGAGTGGACCCCTGAGGGAGCACTAGAGGGTTAGAGAATACAGCAGTTGGTAGTGCCGAGAGACTACCATCTGGCACTCCTAGCCATAACTCATGATATTCCCTTTGCAGGTCATATGGGCATAAAGTATACCATGAGGCTTTTCTTTTTTCTTTTGCAGAACTTTTATTGGCCTGGGATTTCTAGAGATGTAACAGGGTACTGCAGGACCTGTGAGCAGTGCCAAAAGGTAGGCAAAGCAAAAGACAAGGTGAAAGCTACTTTGATGCCTTTGCCTGTGATTGAGGAGCCATTCAGAGGGTAACTATGGATACCATGGGGTTTCTGAGTACCCCAAGTTCCAAAGGGAAGAAGTATATCCTAGTGGTAGTAGATTATGCTACCAGATACCCTGAGACAGTGGCATTATCATCCACTGAGGCAGAAATGGTGGTAAATGCTTTGTTAGAGATTTTCAGCAGGGTAGGCTTTCCAAATAAAATACTTTCTGACAGAGGTGCCAATTTCATGTCAGACCTGCTGGCTTGTCTGTGGAAGCACTGTGGGGTGAAGCACCTAAAGACCAACCCCTACCATCCCTAGACTAATGGTCTTGTTGAGAGGTTAAACTCTACACTCAAGATGATGTTATAGGCATCTGCAGACCAGTTCAAGAGGAAGTGGGATAAATATTTGTCCCATCTGTTACACAGAGGTTCTCCAAGAATCCACAGGTTTTTCACCTTTCAAGTTGCTGTATGGGCATAGGGGTGAGGGGACCTCTAGATTTGATTTGAGATGAGTGGGAGGGTGAGTGTGAATCCCACAAAGAGTCTGTTGTGGCATATGTCCTAAACCTCAGAACAAGGGTCAGGAAACTCACAGGATTGGCCCAGGAGAACCTGGCAGAAGCCCAACAGCAGAAAAAGGTCTTTTATGACAGGAATGCTTGAGCATTCCTATTATGACAGGAATGCTTGAGCTAGAGAGTATGCTGTGGGGTAGCAGATAATGGTCCTCATTCCTGTCAGACACAACAAGCTGCAGGCAGCTTGGAAGGGACCCTATAAAGTGGTAAGGAAGGTCAGTGATGTTAACTACATGGTAGAACTACTAGGCAGGAGACAGGGGCACAAACTGTGCCATGTTAACATGATGAAGCCTTACCATGATAGGGAGGCCCTTGTGCTGAGTATTTGCAGTGGATGGCAGGAGGAGTCTGAGGGGGATCTGGTGATTGATCTCCTCAGTGAGGCTCGGACTCACATCTCAGTGGAAGGGGTAGCAATGTCCCAGCAGCTATCCCCTACCCAGGTTCGAGAAATCCGAGCAGTGTTACAGGAGTTTCGGGACATGTTCACTGGGAAACCAGGGTGTACCCACCTGGTGCAGCACCATGTGGATACAGGACCCCACAGGCCTATTAAGCAGGCCCCTGATAGGGTGCCTGAGAGAGTCAAACAGATTCTGAGGGGGGAGATTCAGGAAATTTTGGAACTAGGGGTAATCCAGGAGTCCAGCAGTCTCTGGGCCTCTCCAGTGGTGTAGGTACCAAAGAAGGTTGGCAGCATCAGGTTCTGTGTGGACTACAGGAAATTAAATAGTCACACGGAGTCAGATGCTTACCCCATGCCTAGGACAGATGAAACCCTAGAGCAGCTGGTTGGGGTAAGTATCTTACCACTATTGATCTTTCCAAGGGTTACTGGCAGGTGCCCTTGACTCCCAGTGCTAGAGAGAGGTCAGCCTTTGTGACTCCTTTTGGCTTGTATGAGTTCAAGAAGATGCCCTTTGGGATGAAAAATGCCCCAGTGACTTTTCTGATAGGTCATATCCTAGCAGGAGCAGGAGATTTTGCCCTTGCTTACCTAGATGATATTGCCATCTACAGCCATTCCTGACAAGAGCACCTTCAGTATGTCAGGGAGGTGATGGGCAGACTACAGAGGGCAGGGTTGACCATTAAGCCCAGTAAGTCTCAGGTAGGTATGGCAGAGGTTTCCTACCTGGGATATAGAGTGGGGAGTGGTAAGATCAGGCCAGAACTTGCCAAAGTGGAAGTCATGCAGGCATGGCATGCCCCTGTTATCAAAAAGCAGGTGAGGCCATTCGTAGGGACAGCAGGGTACTACAGAAAGCTTGTCCCCAATTATAGTACCATAGCTGCTCCCATCACAGACCTGACAAGGAGAAAAAAGCTATATAAGGTAGTGTGGACCCCAGTATGTGAGCAGACACTCCAGAAACTTAAAGGAGCTTTGGGAGAACCTCCTGTTTTAGCCAGTCCAGATCACAGCAAAGAATTTGTTGTGCAGGTGGATGCTTCAAACCATGGGGTGGGGGCTGTACTCAGCCAGGTCTCCTCAGAGGGAGAAGAGTACTCAGTGGTATATCTCAGTCATAGGCTCCAACCCAAGGAGGAATGTTATGCAGCTGTAGAAAAGGAATGTCTAGCCATAGTGTGAACCCTGCAGAAACATCATACTTATCTGTATGGAAGGAAATTCACTGTAGTTACAGACCACAATCCCTTAGCATGGCTACATTGAGTCAGCCAGCAAAATGCCAAGTTACTAACATGGAGCCTAGGTTAGCAAGCATATGATATGATAGTGCAGCACCACGGTGGGGTTAGCCATGCCAACACAGATGGGCTCTCAAGACAAAGATTGGGGTGAGGTATTCCCAGATTGTCAACCCTCATAAGTAGAATTTCTCAAGGGTCACTTGAAAAATCATCTTGAGTTTTCGGGGGGGGGGGGATGACACACTGCCAGCCCAGCTATCAGAAATGTTTTAAATAATTCTATGTCATCTGTGAATATTGATATGATTTATACAGAAGTTTATGCAAAGTACTGAACCAAAATGTAACCACAGCATGCCCTGCTGGAAAAGAACAGGAATGTACCAGCACTATTGTGACTGTTTAAATGTATATGTTTAATGACAACTGGAACATAAGAGGTTAACTTGAAATTAAATTGTTTTTTATAATTATTGGGCCATAAACAGAATATATCTCTCAGTTTCAGTGCAGTAGCAGTCACAATGTCTAGAGCTGGAAGTTTTGTGTATTGTCTTAAAGAAGAAGTAATTACTAGGTTTGAGATGTAGACGTGGTTTATTGTTTTATGATGTCCAGGATCTGCAAATATCTGAGAGATATGTATTTTTCACTGAAATATGCTAACTCTGTTAGTTTCTGACAATGGCGGTTTAGCTTGGGAATTGAAAGTCAGGTGACAAAAAGTGATGTCATCAAAGCTAACCCAGCAGTAATATTTGATATGAATTTAAGAACTCTCTCAGAGAGAGACAGTGCATTTTGTATTTTGTCTTTGACCTAACAATAACATCCACTCATCATCACCTTCTGCACTTGCCTTGCTGTAAGTAAGTTTTTAGAGCATAGTAACTATTTTAGATTCAGATAGAAATATAGTAAAGTGTAGCTTAGATGTTTTATTTATTTATCTGAGACTGTCCTGCAATGTTGTTTTAAAAATTTCCTGTGATTTTGAACTCTGATGTAACTGATTAGTTACTGAGTATTCACTTGTTCTTTTATTATTTATTATTAAATATATTTAAACCTTTTAATTGTGTCTGGTCTGTTTAGAGATATTTAAGCTCTTAAAATACTTGCATATCTATATGGTGACACTGTACAAGCCACTCTTAATTTGCCTTGCTCTTGGTCAGACTACCATTTGGATTAATAGTAACATTACACAGAAGGATTCGATACCCTTTGTTAAGGGCCTTAAAGTAGGTAAGTATTGGCTGATGGCAGTGGAAACTGCCTTATAGTCTCGGCAGAAGGGGCATAGGTAGTAAACCTGTGCCATCCTTTTCCAGGTGTGTGTGTTTGCATATAAATCAAATCTCAAGGAGTGTGTGTGTCAGCTACTTTGGCAGGGGCATGAAGCATTGTTTGGACAGAAAAGGTACTGGAGTTTTTGGCTTGGCCACTCAGTTGAGATCTTGATCCTATAGCTGTGCCAGTGGGGAGTCTTATTGGGGATCTGGAGAAAGAGGGAAAAAACAGCCCCAGACTGATTGTGATCTCTGTGTGCTCCTAAGGGAAATTGCATTTTACTGTATGTGTACTTGTCACCCTCCCAGTGTGTACATTCCCCACAGTTGCCAGTGGTGAAGATTGAGGCTCCTTAATTACTGGGCCAGTGTTGGGGCATCACTGCTTTAGTACTGCAACATTACAGTTATATAACTACACGTTTACAAGGAACATGAACAATCTACTGAAAAAACTGAAAATAAAAATGAAAAAAAATGTTAATCAATAGATGTATATCATCTAAAATACCAACTTTTGACCAGTAGAAACTGTCAGTTTAACAAAAGGACAAGGATGCCAATCATTCAATTAAGCTCAACAACTAATAATTCTAAACTCTCTTTGTAGGTGGCAAGCTCCTGCACTCCCTTTTTTTCTAATACCAAGATTGCACAATCTTGGAAAAGGTGAACAATCAATTTAAACTGACTGCTCCTACCTCTTCAAGAGTTGTGCAAACTCAGTATGCACACAGTATGCAAATGTCACTTCTTGCCCTAACAGATCTCTGTCTCTGAATAACATTAACTCTCCTGCTCATATGCATAATCACCATCACATTTAATATTTTTTTTATATTGACAGTTGTTTTTATCAACAAATTATGGAATCATTCCTCACTGCAGCTAACATTTGCTCCCTGAGAAATGAAAAGGTCACCACATGGTAGGGCTCACTAGCAAAAATGTAGTAAACATTATTATGTGGCTGTCATCCAGATGCTGACTAGAATTACTAATTGCAGACCCTAATGCTGCATAAAATATTTCTTGCTAGAAGATGTATATCAGTAAAAGCAATAAAGTCTAACATGCTCGAGATGTGAATGTCATAAATTAGATTTTCACTGCATGGCCATCATGATGTAGACACACAAACTAGTATTTACTTTACACACATGCAGATTAGTTTACTGTTGCATCAGTGGACAACCCTGCTTATATTCTATTCAGATATATTTAATTTATGCATTTCATGTTGCTTGTGTTTGTCTTCATCCAAATTTTGTTGCAAGCCTTAGAGCAGTTACAAAATGGCTTACATCCAAGAATTTGTGAGTTGGGCTATCATTTCAACTTGCTGCATGTCAGGCATATGTGTGGCTAAAATTCAAGCTGGAAACCACCTTGTATCCACCAGGAGGTACTGTGAATTTCAGCCACATGATGCTATGAAAAAACTAAGTTCAGTTCCTGTTCACCCCATCTTTCTGAAAAGCAGGATCGCTGATGCAGACATTTTAAGGGGGAAATAACAGAAGTTTTAATGTTAGTGTATTTTCTGAGCTCCTACTTCAACTGAAAAGTACAGGGACAAAAAAAAAATCTAGCAGTTAATGTACAGCATCTGCACATACTTACAGAATATTTTTTTTTCTGGACTCTTGCATTACACTGTTATGCTTAAAAATAGTGTGATATGCATGGTAGCTACCTTTCACATAACATATTTATCATGTCATGAAAATGAATTTATAAGTACCTCAGTGAGCTCTGTCCTCATGATGACCACCTTATGTCCTGGTCTTTTGTTGGATTCTGAAGTCAAGTAAACTAGAATAAAGAAGTGGAATGAAACAAAGTGCAACATTATGTGAAAAAATGTTGATACTAAGTACTGTAGAATGAAACAAAGTGCAACACTGTGTGAAAAAAATTGATACTAAGTACTGTAGAATGAAACAAAGTGTAACACTGTGTGGAAAAAAATTGATACTAGCACGAGTCTCATGACATACTTTAAGCTTTGATGCAAAACTATTTAACTTGAATTCAAAAGACTTGGAACCAGTTTCTAGCAGTGCAATCTATGAAGAGATCTCTAGCTTTCTGATATTATTTTTAATATGTTGATCGCTGTTTTGTTTTTGGCAAATCAAAATATAAATATCTCAATGTATGATTAACAAATCAATAACTTCAAAATGTGCTTATACGTTTCCAGCACTTGGATCAGTTCCAGTTTTAATTTGTCTTTGTTAAATGGCAAGAGGTCATTAGGAGCAACAGCCTGTTTTCAGGGATAACCTGGAAACTTTGATCTGTAATGTGCTCAGCAGAAGAGTATACAGTGGAAGCTTTGACAATCAAATCTGGGTTAAAAGTCATCAAAATAATAAGAATGATGAAATAGTGACTTCAAGCTGCCCAGCAGCATATGTCTGCTGTGGGTCAACACAGAAAGCAGGTGTTAAATATTATCTGCCAAATATTCGCTGTAACAGGTCAGGCACATACTACAGAAGAAACCTGGCAAACAGATCTCAGGAAGGTCAGATTATTTATTTGCTTTTCAGGTCCATTACTGAACAGAATTTAGTAATTCAAATATATAAATAGTCAGATGACATTTCCATTAATGTTACTTTTTCATTGCCAAATCGTATCCAGCTTATTGAGGAAGACATTGAAGCGGTGAAAGAAGGAAGTATTTTTCACCAAGAATTGTTAGAAATTTTTGATAATTGTGGGTTTGAAATATTAAAATCTATTATTAGAGAAAATGAAAGGGAAATGAATATTCTATCCAGTAAAATTGAAAGTATTAATCAAAAAATTACAGAAGATTTGTTATTCTCTGTGGAGGAAGGGCAGAAACAGTATTTTGATATGCTGACTAAGATTGATAATAATATAAATAAAGCATATTTTAGGAAAAGTAAGAAATTAGATAGAGATATCAAAGAATATAAAGATAAAGTGTGTTACCCCAAACCAAGATACTATTCGTATAAAAACCATGATGGTTTTGTTATGGACAGGAGAGAGGATGCACATTTTGGGTTGCATGGAGAAGATGAGGTAGGTGACTTAAACAATTTGGATGAATATCCCCCTTTAAGGATGTCAGAGAGAATAAAAAATTATCAGCAAAAAAACTATCAGTATGGGGGGTACAGTGGGGCAAGGGGCAATCAAAGCAGCAATCACAACTACAACAGCAGCAACAATGGGAGATTCAAACAGTGGAATTGATAGGTGAACAAATGCTGAATAATTGTATCAATACAGATTTTATTTTTTCCCCAAGGCTGTATTAATAAGTATCAAGGCTATACTATTTATAATTACAGTAATTATGAATTAAATAAAGTTCATTTTTCTTTATTATCAAAAGGCCTTAAATTTGTACCTAACACCAAGGCAGATATTAGCAAGGTGTTGATTGATTTGATCTTAAGTTATTTTTAAGGAAGAAAAATTTAGAATTGCTCTTTCAGGGTCAAATTAGTGGTGGGAAGAATTGTGAAGTATTGAGAAGGAAAAGTTTGTTTAACCCGCCTCTACACCCACAATTAAGAAATTTTGAGGCCATAATGGAAAGTAAACTTAGAGCTGAACTCTCAAAGAATAAAATTTTATATAACCTTACTAAAGAAGAATATGTGTTATTAAAGGAAATTAGTGAGGATGTTACAGTGAGAGTTATGAAACCAGATAAAGGTGGGGGTTCTGTTATTATGGACAATATATTATATGAAGCTAAGATGATGGAAATTTTAGGGGATTTAGAAAAATATGTCAGAGCCTCTATAAATGAGATTAATATACGTAACAGCAAAATATTTGTGGTTTTGAATTACTTGCTTTTGGAAGGTCCGATTGATGTTGAAACTTTTAAATATCTTTATGTTGAGAAACCTAAGGTTCCCACTATTTTTGGGATACAAAAGTACATAAAGATGTGGAAAATCCTCCCTTGAGACCTATTGTCACATCAGAGGGCTCAGTTACTGCTCCGCTGGCTAGATGGTTGGATGTAAAGTTAAAGTCCTTATCTATGGGAGGCCAGGGGACTGTAAAAGATTCTTGGGATTTATTGCGTAGCTTAACACAGCCTCTTTATGATGACAATATTATTTTTATTACTATTGATATAGTGGACCTTTTTTCATCTATACCACATAATGATGAGATGATGTGGTTTGAAGAAGCCTTGTTAAAATATGGTAGATTTAATAAGAATGATTTTTATTTGATTCTAGTTCTTATGGATTTAGTTTTGAATAATAACTTTATTCATTATGAGGGGGAATTTTTTAAACAGATTCAGGGGGTAGGGATGGGAGCAAGATGTGCCCCCACATATGTTAATATAATTTTAACAGCTTGGGAAGATAAATATATTATTAATTCAAATTATGCCCACAATTGGAAATTCTATAAGCGCTTCTTGGATGATATGCGCTTTTTATGGGTGGGTACGAAGGACGAATTTTTGGAATTTTTTTAAGTACATTTCAGATTCTACTGATTTTTTAAAATTTACTTATAAAGAGGATAAAGAATTTTTAAACTATCTGGATATTACTATAGTCAAAGTGGATGGTTCTTTTTATTCAAAGATTTTCAGGAAGGCAACATTTTCAAATTCATATTTGGCCTTCAATAGTGCTCACCCTTATCATCAGAAAAAAGGTATTGTTAAAGGCCAATACATGAGGGGGAGCCTTATGACATCAAGAGATGATTTTGATGAAGAGTGTAAAATTTTACATAATATGTTTTTGGATCGAGGCTACCCAAAAGATCTTATTGAGTCTATAGAGGGGGAAGTTAGGGAAGGTAGGGATGATAAATTTAAACCCATTTTGGGTTTGAATGTAGTTTTGAATGTGACAAAATCCACTAAGCATGGTAGTGATGGTACAGGCAATTTTGTAGTGGACTACAATGGTAGTGCACCCAGAATTAGGAAGATTCTGGAGGAAGAATGGTATAGGTTTGGTCAGATTTCAGACTTGAAATGTATTTTTGAAGAGCCTTTGAAGTGTATATATAGAAGGGGCAAAAGTCTAAAGACTATTTTAGAGTGTAAATATGATATGAAAAAAGTAAAGGAAGGTAAACTGGGAACCTTTAAGTGTGGAAGATGTTCCCAATGCCCTATATCTGTACCAGGCATACAATTTTTATAGAGAGTAGGGACAGATTGATTCAGATCAAATATTTTGCTAACTGTCATACCTCTGGGATAGTGTATTTAGATTTGTGTGACCATTGTGATGCATTTTATGTAGGGAAATCGGAAAGAAAGTTAAAGAATAGAATATATGAGCATTATTATGAGATGAAAATAAAATGTATTAATAATGCTTTATTCCATCACAAACTAACTTGTCAGGAAGCCAAATTTAGCTTCTTTGTGTTGGAAGTAGTGGAAAAAGATGTAAGGGGTGGTCCATGGGAGACCTCGATTGAATATAAGGAGCTTTTGTGGCAGCTTTTCTTGGAGGCGAATAAACCTCCAGGATTAAATGATGCCATCTCTTTAGTGCCTGTGCTTAAGCTGAGATCAGCTAAGCTATAAATTTCTTTAATTTCTTCATCTTTTCTTTTCCTTCTATGTAAATTTTTCTCATTTTTTTACTTTAAATGTATTTTAAATGTATTTTAAATGTACTTTAAATTTATGCATTTTAAAATTGTTACATTTTAAAATTAAGGTAGTATATTATACTACATATTATATTTGATTGTATTATGAGCATTAGCTCTTTAAATGTAGATGCTTCTAGCTCACCCTTTTATTGATTAATTAATTGTTTAATTATTTTAATGAGTATATAAATGTAGTGTTTTGTGTAGGTATGCATTTGTCTCCATCTGAAGAAGTTGTTTAAATGAAAACGCAATGTTGCTGTAATTGCGTTAGTGGACTGCACAGTCATTTTACTAGCTGTTCGTGTTTGTTGGACTGAAGAGTCGGTTTATTAAAGTATTTTTGTGTGGATCTGGGATTTGTGCCTTCTTCAAACTGTTCTACGTTTTGGTGTTTGGTGAACATTTGAGCAGCGATTCCTTTAGGTTGTGGTGGAACTTCAAAAGGTGCTTATACGTTTCCAGCACTTGGATCAGTTCCAGTTTTAATTTGTTTTGTTAAATGGCTAGAGGTCATTAGGAGCAACAGCCTGTTTTCAGGGTTAATCTGGGAACTTTGATCTGTAATGTGCTCAGCAGAAGAGTATACAGTGGAAGCTATGACAATCAAATCTGGGTTAAAAGTCATCAAAATAATAAGAATGATGAAATAGTGACTTCAAGCTGCCCAGCAGCATATGTCTGCTGTGGTTCAACACAGAAAGCAGGTGTTAAATATTATCTGCCAAATATTCGCTGTAACAGGTCAGGCACATACTACAGAAGAAACCTGCCAAACAGATCTCAGGAAGGTCAGATTATTTATTTGCTTTTCAGGTCCATTACTGAACAGAATTTAGTAATTCAAATATATAAATAGTCAGATGACATTTCCATTAATGTTACTTTTTCATTGCCAAATCGTATCCAGCTTATTGAGGAAGACATTGAAGCGGTAGAGATATTCCATTACATACTGTTTAATGTTAAATAAATGAAAAACTGAGTAATTCACAACAGGACTTGTAAAGCAATAATAGCTGCCACATAGAAAGTCAGGTCAAGTCTGACTTTACATGCATGGCCTGAGTAGGCAGAATATCATCCTTATCCCTGAGGTCAGCTCCTTGACTTCTCATGATTGAAGACGCAGCATGTAAAGTGTATCTTCTCAATGGTTTAGAGAAAGGCTATAAGATCGTACATGTACTTGTGTATTATGCTTTTTGTTTTAACCCCTCACTGACCATGAGCTAGCTGTACAGTGCTGTTTCCTTGTTTCTGACTTAGTGCTCCCACTAGTATCCCCCTGGGGTAGCAGGTTGGGGAGGGGAAGGAGAAATGAGTAGTTGAGCTAGCAGTTCATGGAACAATAAGTTCGGTTACCAAAGTACAACAGAAGATACAAAAAGGAAAATGAAACAGCATTTGTTTTAAGAAGGAAACTAGTAAAAAGATTTCTTGTTTCACTGAAATTTGATATTTGCATTAATGCTGCTATACGATAATAAAAATATTAGGATAATAAGTGTTATTTTTTTATGTCCAGTAATAAGAAGAGCTCGATCCAAGACTAGCAAAAATTAAGAAATGTTGTGCTGGCCCACTAACAGAAAACACAAAGACAGGGAAACACAGATGTGATGTAATACCTTTTATTGAACCCTTATAGGTCTTGTACCTATTTGAGCTAATAAACATAACACAAGAGTAACTATATATGCACAGAAGTATATACCTCAACACCCCTGTAATACAAACAAATACAAAAAGAAGGAGTGGGCTGGATGGAGGGGACAACTACTTCAAAACTGATCTATTAGAACATCTATTGTTATGGTAGGTTTAGTTACACAGCGTACAGTACATTTAACATTAGTTCACTGTTGAAGATTACCACAGTTTAAGAACTAAGACACAGGAGAAAAAAATTAAAAATCTAAGAGCCTTTGGCAAATTGTCAAGGCAAAGCATGTTCTGGACCTGGAAAAGGAATCCAGTTTATAGTGCTTTGTAAAAGTATGTACAGAGTACCAAGTTGCTGCCTCTAGAATAGTTCTCAAGTCCACCCCTTTTCAGAAATCCACCAAAGAAGACAAAGCCTAATAGAATGGGCCCTAACCCTGCTTGAACAGGCCTTATTCTGGTGGTGATAAAACAATATAGCATGAGACAACCACCTAGAAATTGTCTGCTTTGATACTGGTTCTCCTTTCCTCTTACCTTCACAGAAGACAAACAGTTGATCAGCTCTCCTGAAGGACTGAGTTTTATCTTGGCAGAGTCTAAGCTGCCTGTGGATGCTCAGAATATGAAGAATTTTTTTCTCCAATGTCTTTTGGGTCAAGAAAAAAAGACAGGGAGGTTAATACACTAGCTCAACATAAACTCTGAGACCACTTTACACATTAAAGAAGGATTATTTAAAAAAACTGTCTGTGGAAAATGAGGTAAGGTTGACTTAAAATAAAAGCTTGCAACTCAGATATTATCCTATCAGAAGTCAGAACAATGAGTCTTTCAAGTTAAGAACCTCAGTTCAACACAGTGAGCTGGTTCAAATGGTTCAAATGGAGAAAGGCTACGCTTTTCAAACACGAAGTTAAGATACCAGGGAGGAGCCACCTAGTTTCTAGACGGATGGAAATGTGAAACCCCTTTCAACAACTGCTTAACTTGGACATAGGAAGAAAGGGAGTCGAGGGGCAGACAAATGAACCTTGACAGAGGTGTAAGAAAGGTTAGATGACACTAACTCTCTAAAATAATCAAGATCCAGGGGCAGCTAGACCTTAAAAGGGTCCTAGATCTTGGAACAGCATCATCATGAAAATCTTTTCCATTTAGATATATATGATTTCCTAAAGACAATTTTTTTAAACCTCCTTCAGTACCTGCTACAAGTCTTCAAAAAAAAAATGTGCATAAAAAGTATTAAAATTCTAGCATTCAGGCAGTCAGTTGAAGAGTTTTTAGGTTGGGGTGTACCAAACAACCCCTTGTCATGTCTCAGTAAATCCAGTCTGTGGGGAAGGCTATGGTAATTGCCTTTGGCTAGCTTCAAAGGAAATGAGTTAAAATGGAGTTACCACCACAATTTTTGAGATGGCCTTTTGGACCTTGAGAAGATCCCTGGATATCAGTAGAAATGCATAGAGGAACATTCCCACTCATGGGAATGAGAAGTTATCTGTCTCCTAGGTCTATTTGCAAGGAATTTTGGAGCAGAATATCTTTAGCTGTCAGTTCTGAGTGGAAGCAAACAGAAATGTGAAAGACCCCAACCAATCAAGCACAACTCATTAATAAATAAATTATGCCAGTCTGCAAAAAATGTATAAAAAAAATACATATAACTTGTTCATGCTAAATCATATATTTATTTGAATGTTTATCCAACCAGGTGTGTTTACTGGCTATTTTAAACTAGTTTTTTTTTATATACTTCACTGTTCTGATGAAGTCAAACTCCAGTTGATGAAAGCGCTTAACACGTTGGTTTTATTATCGAATAAAAGTTCTTCAAGGGATCCGAGTCTGGTGTCTTCATTTTGGTGCTGTTTTTTCTGGATAATTGTTTTGGTCTACAACAACTACCACTTTTTCTTCTTGTCTGGTACTAGGTTTCCCGATGACAGAATGTATGAAGCCTGAAAAGACAACCTGAGCTGAGTTGTTACCTTCCAAGTTATCACTGCAAATCTGCAAAGGGGGTAATATCTGGTACTCCCCTGTTTGTTTATGTACTATATTACTGTGGTGTTGTCTGTGAAAACTTGTACTGCTCCTCGACAGAGATGATTCAGGGCTTTCAAAGTATTTATTGCTGCCATCATCTCTCTGATATATATATATATATATATATATATATATATATATATATATATATATGTGTGTGTGTGTGTGTGTGTGTGTGTGTGTGTGTGTGTGTGTGTGTGCTTTTGTCTGTCATGTTTTTTATTCCACAAACTTTGCACTTTCACATCTTTGTAAACTGCTTTCTAAGCCAGGTATGAAGTATGTGTTGTGACAGACTGGAGAGGAGGTGGAAGGGAAAAGAGGATGCATGGAATGTGAGACATCTGGTCTACCCATCATAAAAGCTCCTTCCTTACAAACCTCAAAATAGGGACCTGAAAAGATAAAGGGTAGAGATGCTTAGTTCAGACTGATCTGAGGTACTCCTGGATTTTTCTCATGTGACATCTTGCTAGGGGGGATCATACAAATCACAGATGCCATATGCCCCAGAATACTGAGAAATTCTCTGACTAATAGTTGTTTTTGATTGGGAAAACTCAGGAAGAACTTTTGGAACATCTCTATTTTGTCTGGAGGATGAGACGCTCTTCATAGTACAGAATCTAACAGACATCCTAGGACAAAGACCAACCTATAACTGTCATACTAATCCATGGCTCAGGATCCCTTCCCAGCTATGTGAAGGATCTTCACCTGCCTCTTCCCTAAGACCAACAAGGGTGGTTCTTGTTTCTTTAAAAAAAAAGAAAGAGTGTTTTTTCTTTCCCATGGAGGGCATCCGTACAGCCAAAGTGGATGTGTCTATCCCCAGGTCATTACTGGCTGTCTGTAAGTGCTACACCAGATGGACTGGAGAAAAATGATAAGCACCCTGAGGACACAAGTCCAGCACAGCAGCTTAGGCACAACAGGAACTGGCCTGACACCCAAAGACTCCCTGGCTACTTTCTTCCTCTTCAGACAGACTGATAACTTCTCTATAGGTTCAGCTGAGAAGGAAGCACTGCAGATGGTGAGTTTAGCCTGAAAGTGCCAGTAAAAGTTTAAACAGCCAACAGGCGTTTCTGAGATAGGAAAACCACTGACAGCCCTACAAAAGCACAGTATCCTTCCCCTAACACATAAAAGCTATATAAACTGTAGGGAAAATGTGCAAAAAAAAAAAAAAGATAGTTTATACAATTTGCTTACACAAGCTTTGATTCACAAAATCTTCCCTTGACAAGTAATAACTGTCCAAGCCATTTATGTTTCCTAGCCAAACTAATAAAACTGAAAAAAATTTTCCTCAGAAAATTAATTTGTGGATGGGAGCTTCTATGCCCAGCCTTAAAGGATTGCTAGCCAAATGACAGTTCCATGAAGCCTGCCAAAGAAGTGCACTTCAGTGGCAAGAAAGCTCTGAGGTGTCAGCACTCTGCTTTTTTAATATGGAATTCCTCTCAAGCTCATGACAGTTAGAGCATGTTGAGGGTGCGCTAAAGTTTCAAATGTTGGCTGGTGACAGTGGGTAGGGCCCAAATAGCTTGGGCAACTACACTGATGATCAAGTGTTAAACATTTGTAATATCCTTCACTCATACTATATATTAAGCAGGATTTGGCTAGGTGGCAGACCCATCCTTTAACATTATGAGAGAGAGAGAGAAATACTAAAGATAAATGTTCCCTCAGTTATTACATATTCCACATGCTACATTTGTGCCCCTCTATGATTTGCGCTACTGAGCACTCATTGGCTATGTTCTGCTTGCTCTGTAAGGGGTAAAATCATCGCAGGACATTATTGAAACTCACAATTAGAAATTATTAAGAGAGTCTAAAGGTCAGAAATACTTTTATGAATCCTGCTCTTTTTCTACAACACTGCCCCCTCACCTAATATCTATCACACCTTTATTGTATTGAATCCCATCTTTCTGCCTCAAAGGGTTGGCAGATCACACTCTTATGTGTTCTTTGACTCAGATAACCATAACCTTAGATACAAGCTCAGATTTAGATATCTTCCACAAGTTCATAGATGCATTTCCTTGTTTCTTAAATCAAGAATTCAGAGAAAATGTGGATTGTCCTCCTAAATGGAAAAAAAAAACAAAGTTCAGATCGATCTTTATCCCACTGGTTCTTTTAAGTTTAATGGAAAGGACCCTTGGAGGCCTACCAAACTGATCTGCAGCTCGTACTCTGTGGTATTCCCAATGGTTCTTTGAAACTTGGACCTACACATTACTAGAATTGTCTAGTGCAGGCATGCTTATTATGGCACACATATGTCCTCCATTTTTACTCCAGACCTGAATGCAATGTAGTCCATGTCTTTTAAAAATAGGTTTGGTTTTACTTTAGCCAAACACTTTAGTGGGAATATATGATGAATTCTAGAACTAGATGTGCACCTCAGCCCTCCTTCTGGTTCTTGGCAGGTTTGGCTGTACTTTACAGTTTGCGTAGGACTGGTCAGCAGTATGGCATTCCACATAACCCTTCTGACACACAGACACAGACACACACACACACACACACACACACACACACACACACACACACACATACATTTCTTCTACATCCTATATAACTTCCTCTTTAATGTGTGCAAAACCCTTCCTTTTCAAGTTGTACAGATGCCATTCTGGAATTTTTAGTGGATGTGAATTTACAGCAGACACAATTTTAGGTATGAGCTGTGCTAACAGAATGCCAAAACTGGTAGCAGGATGACAAGAGGTGGATAAAACTTAAGCCATGTACTTTTGATGACCTGAAGCATGGGGAAGACTGGATTCAAGCTCATTCAAATGTATTACGTTATTTTTCCATCTGCCTTTCTTTCCACATTGAGAGATTAGAGACATCACTTTGTCCTGTGAGAGACTGGGTATTTATCATTTCATTAGAGACTTAGTCTGCCAACACCATATGTACTCATTGACCTCCACTGGTGTCACCAACATTTTTTAAGACAATACAAGCAATAAGATGGAAATGTTCTGATGGAAAATGCAGAGGTGCGTGGTGTCAACACATCTTGCCATCTATTTTGCAGCCAAATTTTGTATCAGGCAACTATTTTTTTAATTTATTTTTATTATAACTTTTGTTTGATTATACAGATCAGTGAGATAGAACATCTATGATATATATGGGTCCACTTTGTAAATTCAAAATATTGAAATCTCGAATTTCAGTATTTTGAACTTACAAAGCCACATACTCACATATCCGAAACCGGCAGAAGCGTGAAATTCAAAATACCGAAGCATGGATATTTTGAATTTCTGCTTCCGGTGGTGCGGTATCTGGATATTTGGGTTTAATTTTGGTAAGTTTGTGTGTAGAAGCATGTTGGTTAGGGGTTTAGTGTGTGTTGTGACTGTTATGTGTGTGTTTGAGGGACTGTAAGATGTGTGTGTGAGTTTCATTTGTTTCTGTTTGTGCAATCTTGGAGTTAGAATATATAAGTAGGGGTGGTGTGAGGGGTGCAGCCCCCCACATGGGGGGGTGCAGGGGGGCTACATGTAGTTTAGATGAATTTGTTTGATTGTGGGGGGCATTTTGTTTATGTTTATTTGTGTACTGCATATGTAGCGTAAGTGCGAGATTTTGAATTTCGCAGTTGTGTGTTTTCGAATTTGTGAGTTGTGGTTGGGTTTTTGGGTTTGTGGTTTCGAAATACTGAAATTCGAGATTTCAGTATTTCAAAATTACAAAGTGGACCCATATATATATATATATATATATATATATATATATATATATATATATATATATATATATATATATAGATAGAAGATTTAAATAATCCACAAAACCCAGACCCTGCATTGTTTTATTTTATTGTATTTTAACATTTGTTTACTGGGGAGGTCTGACTGGACTAGAAGTCCATTTTTAGCAGAGGCCCAGGGAGAAAAGCTCCAAGTACAATTAAACAATCATTTACACTTTACAAAGAAGCATAAAAACAGAGAAACAGCATAACATTGATCTAGCTAGAACAGAACAATAATATTCAAACCATCGGAGTAGTATGGGCTAAAATAATGGGGGCCCATGCAGAATAAAATAATGAAAAGCAAAAAAAATCATGAGTAATAACTTTTCTCATGCATAATATAATAGTAGAGTTAGCAACTGATTGCTATACATAGAAATATTATGCATATGTAGAAGTGTACCATGGTTAGGTGAATGAGGAGTAGGACTAGAGATGAAGAGTGTAAGAGAGAAAAAAGTAGTTGTAAGCGAGAGGTGAAGGAATGAGGATATAGCATGATCAGCCAGGTGCTATGCATGGGCAGAGACAGTTGTTGGATAGGTGCTCTTTGAGGAGACGTTTAAACATGGATGGGTTTGTGGTATTTATGATTTGTAGAGGAATGGTATTCCACATTTTGGGTATTTAAGTAGAGTATAGAGAGCTTCTGAAGCTATTGTTTGATTTAGTGACTTTTAAAAGGAATTTGTTAGATTATCTCAGGGTTCTATTATTGGGATAGGATTGTAGCAGATTTTGTAGAGCTGGACATTTATTGGGTTGGTGTATATATATATATATATATATATATATATATATATATATATATATATATATATATATATGATGGTATGAGCAGTAATAGTTTGATTGAGAAATAGTAGGTTGGGTAGCTTGAGCCATTTTAGTTCCTGGAGAGCAGTGGTGGGATATATAAGGGGAATATGAGGCAAATCTGGTGATTTTGTTGTAACAGGGTTCAAGTTTAGTTAAGTCTGTTTTTTTCAGATTTGTGAGAATAGGAGAGGTGTAGAGTGTGGTGGACAGTAGGTGAATCCTTCCAATAGCTTGTCTGGTGGAGTTAGTTAGGAATGGCTTCACTGAGTAGAGTGAGCCTAGTTTTATGTGGGCCTTTTTGATGACATGTGCTAGATGTTTGTCAAATCTCAGGCTGTTATTGATGGTGATTCCAAGTAGTTTGGTGTGTGAGACTGGTTCAGTTTTGGTTTTGTTGGATGAGTAGATGAGAAAAGGGTGAGTGTGGTCAGCTGATTTGTTATTTGAGAAAATTATTAATTTAGTTTTGTTTGGACTGAGAATAAGTCGATAGAGAGATAGTATTCAACAGCTGTGAAGGATTTTTGGGTTATATCTGGGAGTTTTGAGAGTGATGGTGCAGCGCAGATGAAGGAAGAATCGTCTGCATATTGAACTATGGTGGCAAGGTTAGAGGCAGTGTAGAGTTTGTTGGTAAATATAGTAAAGACGAATGACAAAACATACAATGTTAGCACTTTCATTTAAATCTCTGTTAAACTTGAACTTAAAATGGAGAAACTTGAAAGAGACTTAAATCAGTAAGCGATTGGCACGGCCTACCCTAAACCACCTGGGGGGCTGATGAAAAATAGGCCATACCAAAATGCTGGTAAAAGAAATAATGATACAAGCAACATAAGAAATGAAGAACAAGATCAAGATAGACTATATAATGAAGAGTTCCCTGAGCTTAGAAGGTCAGAAAGACTAAAGAAAAGGAATAATCATCAAGATACGTATAAGCAACAAGTGGGGTTTCAAGGGGCCAAGCCTAAAACAAATATTGGAGAACTTGAATAAAGGTAATGAAGATGTACTTGGCCCCTGCCTAACGGTTGAATTACAAACCCCCGATGCATGTCATAATGAACAGCAATGCATGTATAACAAAGTGATTGTTAATAATACGAAAGATGATTTTAAAGTATATAATTTTTCAAACATTTATGTGGATCAACATGTTACTGATGTGTTAGCTAAAGGTACAATGTTTGTACCAACATGTCCTTTTGATTTTACTGGCACTATCATTGATTTAAAAATATTCTTAAGAAAGCTGAACTTCAGTTTATCATATCAAGAGAATATATTTAATGGAACATCTAAATACAGTATTAGTAGCATATATAACCCTCCCTTGCATCCTAGATTAATCACATATGAAAAGATGTGTGAAACTGAGTTGAAGTGTTTGAACAAAGTAAGAGGCAAAATCATGCATCTAATTTGAATGATGTTGAGCAAAATATAGTGAAAACACTGAGGAAAGAGGATGTAAGGATTATGAAACCCGATAAAGGGGGAGGAGCAGTTATTATGAGTCAACATATATATAATACTAAACTTAAGAACATGCTGGAGTCAGACACTTATATTGAAGTTTCACTAAATGAGCTAAATGGAGCTTACAAGAAAATTTATGAACAGATTAATTATATATTCCTGGAAAGGTGGATTGATATAGACCTATACAATTACTTGAACATAACAGCCCCCAGAATACCGTTTTTTTTTGGAATCCCTAAAATTCATAAATGCATTCTGGACCCTCCTCATGCACCCAATAGTAGATGGTAGGGATTCCATTACCTCAGCTTTTGCCAAATATATAGATTATGAGTTAAAAAATAGAATGAAAAAAGAAAAACACATATGTAAAGACTCATGGTCATTTTTGCAACATATGAACAGTGTTCAGTTTGATCAAGATGACCTTTTTGTAACAATAGATGTTTGTGACCTGTACACAATAATTCCACAATCTGTTGGTTTAGAATGGGTCAGTGAGATGCTCATTAACCATAAAGTTAATCAAGGCACTAATAACCTTATTATGGAACTGATGGAATTGGTCCTAAGCAATAATTTTGTAACTTTTAATAAGAAATATTATTTACAAAAGAAAGGCATAGCTATGGGGTCACCATGTGGTGGGCATATGTAAATATGGTTATGGCATATTGGGAGAATAATTTTGTATTTAATTCCAAGCATAATACATTTTTGAAGTTTTATCACAGATTCCAGGATGATATCAGTATTATTTGGACTGGAACACAAGAATCATTGAATGAGTTTTTTTACATATATAACTGGTACTACAAACTTTTTCCAGTTTATTTGGAATGTTAATATGGAACATATGAACTACTTGGACGTTCACTTAGAGAAGGATAGAGTCAATGGAATGTATAAAGCAGTGATTTATAGAAAAGACACCTATTTGAATTGCTTTCTGCACTATAGTAGTTCCCATCCAGAGCACCAGAAGAGATCTGTTGTCAAAGGACAACTTGTTAGGGCAGCACGGATGGTAACAGCACATCATGAATTTTTAGACGAATGTTTCACATTGCGTACCCTAGTACCCTGGTGGATGCATTAATACAGGAGGTAGTTGTGAAAAAGGTTGAGTGGGCATTTTAAGCCCATCCTTGATCAATCAAAAACAAGTGTGATTCCTTAAGTACAGGACACTATGACACGGAGTTGGTACAAAAGGAACAAAATGATGTAGTGCAGATAGAGTCTGACATTTCTAAAGTGCTGGTGATTACTTTTTCCCAGGATTACAAGGCAATTAGGGATGTATTTATGAAGAATTGGCCCATCATAACAGAGGATCCCAACATTAGGGCCCACATGGATGAGAAACCCAAAATTGTGTATTGAAAAGGAAAGAGTTTCAAAGAGATATTCAAACCAGTTATGTACAGGTCCATCCAAACAAATTTGAGTATGTCGAAATGTGGGGCATGCCACTGGTGTCATAAAATCAATGTGGCTGACAGTTTTTACTTAAGAGATGTTAAATATTTTGTAAGAAGCAGATATACTTGCAATTCAAAAGCAGTGGTCTATTTAGCTGTATGTAATTCTTGTCCAATATTTTATACTGGAAAAACCGAGCGGTGTTTCACTCAAAGAATATATGAACATGAATATGCCATGAAGAAAATTAATTTAAATAATGCTTCGGCTAAACATGTCAGTGAGTTTACTAGCCATCAATTCCTTTTTATGGCTATAGATCATGTAAGCATAATGGAAAAGGAGCCATGGGGGACATATCTAGAACTCAAAGAACTAAAATGACAAATTAGAGTCCAAGCCAATAAGTGGCCAGGAATTAATGAACGCACCTCTATAGCACCTGTATTAAAATTAAAAGCATTACAAGGAAAGAAAATTGTTTAATGGCATGCATTTTAAGTTATTTATGGGCTATGTATAATTGTTCAGTTTTTTACATGTTATTATAGTGTTCATTTGTAAATATTTACATTTTTCTTGTTTAAAATCATCTTGATGCAACATTATTTCAGTTCTTACATTTATTACATTTTTCACATTTTTTATATGTAAAAAAGAATTTTATGACATTTTAAAAAAATTTAAGTTTTAAAAGTTTTAAATATTTTAAATGCCAATTCAGTATTTTTTTAAAATGTACATTGCTGCATTATTTTAAGTTTTTTTGTGAGCAAATCCACATATTGGGTTGATAATATGTATGTAGATAGATTCAAATAGTATTATTTATGCATATGCTAATTTATGTTAATGAGAATCCAATGGGAAACAAAGTGGCGATATAAAAGGAAATGATGTGACACATTTTAAATGTTTGAGGAAGTTTAACAAAGATTTAAACAAAAGCACTAACATTGTATGTTTTGTCATTAAAGTATCTATTTTTTATCATTCAAGTTCGTGGTTTATAGATGAAAGGACGTGGTGCATTGGCATTTATTGGATTTAGTTTGTTTGTTGTTTTTGTTTATCAGTTTGTAAATATAGTAAAGAGGAGTGTTGAGCCTTGTGGAACACCAACAGTGGCAGATAATAGAGAGGAGAGATCATTTTGCCACTTAGCAGCTTGTTGGCAATCAGATAGATAGTTGTGAAACCATGATATGGCTGTTTGAGTTAGATTAAGGGATAAGAGCTCTTTGAGTAGAATTTAGTGGGAAATGGTATTGAAAGCTTTGGTCATATCTAGGAAGATAGAGGAAACACGTTGTTTTGTTATTTTTGAGTTGGTTTATTGTATTAGCGAAACTTAATAGGGCAGTTGTGGTGCTGCGTCTGGGATGGAATCCATGTTGGGAGTTGGTTAGTTGGTTGTTACATAGTAGGTAGTCCATCAGTTGTGAGTGTATACATTTTTCTAGAATTTTGGAAAGTGGTTATAATGGCAATAAGTCTATAGTTTGATAGTTCTATTGAGGTGCCGCCTTTCTGCAGAGGGACGACATAGGAAATTTTCCAGAGTTTAGGGATATACTGCTCATTAATAGATCAGCTGATTAAAAGAGAGATGGGGTGATAGACAGCATCTGCTGCCAGCTTAAGATATTCATTTGGAAGTTGATCAGCAATGACGGATGTAGACTTCAGTTTGTTTAGCATTTTTTAGGGTGCTTGTTTGGATAGATTTAAAGGTGAAAGAGTTGGGAATTGCATCTGTTCCTGGAGGAGTAAAGAGGGGTATACTACCATTACTTTTTACTAAGGATGGTATGGAATTGATAAAGTAAGAGTTAAATTGCATTGCTATGCTTTCTGTGGTATTAGTAGTGGTAGAGGTTGGAGTTTGGGATTGTCCAGGTTGTAAAAGTTGCTTGACAGAACCCCAAAATTTGGGGAGATTATTTTGGTGTTGTTGCTGGATTGTAGTATAATAGTTTTTTTTATTAGACTTGATATGTTGTTTGGATTTATTTCTTAGTTGCTGGTAACTGTCAAGGGTGGCTTGGTTTTTGTTGCTCTGATACTGGGACCAGGCTTTATTTCTCTGGTTAATAACTGTTTGATGTCCTTTGTTAGCCATGGTACATATTTTGGTTTAACTTGGACTTTTCTAAGAGGTGCTAGATTGTTTAAGATGTCAAGGAATTCGTCATTAAAGTATTGGATGGCAGAGTCTAACTGGAGATTTTTTAGTGGGGATCAGTCTCACCATTGTAATAGTAATTTAAAAATTTTGGGTGAAAAGGTTTTTTTTTTATTTCGAATCTGAATGTATATGGGATCTTTTGTGGGGTTTAGTCGATGTTTGAGTAAATAGGTAAGAAAATGATCACTAAGGCTGTCAGGGAGGCAGTCAGAATCATAGATAAATGAGGGCTTATTGGTTAGGGTCCAATCAAACACAGACTGCCTTTTGCTGCATTTGTCTATCCTGAATGGTGACTGTATAGTTTGGGTAAATCCATAAAGATTTATAAAGTTAGAAGGGCTGTAGGAAGTGCAAGTGAGCCAGTCCATATTAAAGTCCCTCATTATTATGGTTTCCTGGTTGAATGTAGAGGATGACCAATGAAGAAGGTTTTCAATAATGGATGGGGCATTGCCAGCGGAGTGGGGATGTAGATGGATATTATGACAACATGTTCAGTGGGATTAATTTCAAGACTGGAGATCAATATTTCAGTGTTGTTGAGGCCTGGTGGTTTTAAGTCTAGGCATACTAGTTTTAGTGTATTTTGTATATTATGGCTATACATCTTCCACGTTTGTGCAGTCTATTAAGTCTATGGATATTATAGCCTGGGGTCAGAATGTCATTGTTTTTTATGTAGGGTTTTAGTCAGGTTTCTTTCAAAATTGCTCTATCAGGAGAATAGAGGAAGAGGGATGCATGGAATTTATGTATTTTGTTTAAGAGACTTCTCAGATTCATGTTGATGAGCAGTAAGTCTGAGCTGTTTCATGGAAGGTTTGTGATAATGTGGGAGTGAGTAGAGTGTATGTGGTTTGAGATATTTGTTGCAAGGGTTTGGGGCCCTGGATTAGGGTGGATGTCACCACATAGTTTGAGTTGTGATGCTCTGTGTAGGAGTGAATGTAAGAGTTTTGGTGTACTTTTTGTCTGAAGAAGCGTTTGTGATAAACGTGAAAGCGCTAACCTGTACTGCAGTCGTCTTGTTTTACAATAAAACTTGGAAGTCAATTTCAGGGGCGAAGCCTTCATTATTTCTACAGAATACAGCGCATGGTGCACCTTCTTGCTTTTACTTTTTGTACTTTTTGTGTATTTGTGCCCTAAATGTTGAGACACAAGTGGCTGTACATATCTATATGTAAACATTTCTGTGTTAGAGGTATTAAAAAAACTGTGGAACTATGGTAATGTTTACATGGGATGCGTGTGGCGAGGTGAGGAAGGGATAAGTGTATCAGGCTAAAAATCTATTAAATACATGTAAAAACAGTTAAGAAGTTATTAAATGCATTTATCTGGTTGGCAACAAAAAAAATGCATCAAGTAGGTAAATAGAATTCCTATGTAACACTGAAAAGTATGCAACATCAACTGCCTAAACAGGAGGGTAACTCCAGGCAAAAAGTGATTAAGATGCAGTTTTACAGGTAGTATATAGCATCCAATGTTATAGCTTGCATGTAGCATACAGCTAAATTAAATGCAATATTTGAAAGGAATACTGGATAAGCAGCTTACAATGTTAAAAACGTGTTGCTGAGACTTGAATATATCAGCTTTCACAGTAAGCATAAAGACAAGAAAAAGCAGTACCATGAAAAATAGCACTTGTGAGCTGATAGCTCTTTTTGTTACGTATTATTAAGCATTGCCTGCACTTTAGAACTGCTCATACAGTTAAAACAAGGTGCAGAAATTAAGTTAAACAAGAATCAACATTGAAGAGAATTAAATGTTAAAAGTCACGGTTTGCAGTAGTATAAAAAACCCTCAATATTGCATTGTCTACACTTTAGAATTGCTAAAGCAACTAAATTTAACTAGAATTAACACTAGTACAAAACTCTTGATGTCATACAGAGAGCATATGGTGACAAATAACAGTTTTCAATAAATTGAACTTACTTGGCAAGCACACTTCTGGAGGGAGTCTGAGAAAAAGCCGATGCCTGTAATGTTCTATTTGAACATTTGTTCTATTTGTATTTGTATATTTGTATTTGCTCTATTTCCCTCACAAAGCTCAAAAAGAAAGAGGGGGGTAAAATTCTCCACAACTAAAGTTCACATTGATAAAAAGAGTTATAATAAACCACTCATCCGGGGGGGGGGGGGGGGGCGTCCACATTCTCAGGTATCATTTTATTTCAACAATTAGGAATAATTCTTTTAGCATCAGCACTAGCTAAAATAAGCAGCTTGATCTGAAATTGTAGAATATTCATACCAACACCAAGAATCCAGAAATCATAAGAAAACTTTATATCGGATTCTGTTATATTAGATGTTAAACTGCTAGTTCTAGCCCACCAAGATGAAATTCGAGGACAATCTCACCATATATCCTTCCAAGTCTGTACACCACCATAACCATGCCATCATTCTTTACTGTTGTAAGACTCTGGGGAGTTACACAAGTCAACCACGTGAGTGGCAGTTGACTTAAAAAGGGATATAATCATGGCTGCAGGGTTTCACAAACTGTCATCTGAAGCATACCTCTCAAGTGTACCTCATTGCGAGGAACGTACCTCATTCGGGCTCTTAATAAGTTCATGTTCCTCGAAGTTCCTTGAAGTTCCACATTGAAAGACTGTGTCACACATTCAGTGTTAGGAATTTTGTTAAGTGAAATTCATGGTAAATAGAAATTAATTATATTAATTCATTAAAAGTTCTTCTTTATAAGTAAAACCAGCATATTTTAACCATCCTATGGCCTTCCTAGTAGAAGTTGTTAGTAAGCCATTAGTATGTGTTCCACATTTTGCCCATTTGTTTCATATTATGATAGTTAGTGTTCCTCATTTTGGAGATGGAAGGTTCAGAGCTATGATCTGAAGGAATTGCAAGTAGAAGGCTATAAAAATGCAGTTTTTCTAAGGTACTTTGATAATATGCCTCATCTATTCTCACTCATGTGCTGTACTTCTGATACACAGTGCTGGAAACACAGTAATATATTCCGAATTTAAAAAGCTAGTCAAGTCAAGAGCATAGATCCTAGAGCTCCTTCTAATAACACCTAAAAATCTATCATTTTTGGAAGTGTGGCTGCTGATTCCAACTATTATTACTTCAGTTAAGGGATCGAGTGATGATAAGCTGTAGTAACTGAACTATCCTGGATTAGGGTGGATGTCACCACTTAATTTGAGTTAATATCTGGTGAACTTGCACAACATGTGGTCTTATTGACAATGTACTTCATTATGTTACACTAATGTCAAGTAGTGTAATTAATACGCTTTTCCAAAACTCTTATGTTTGCTGCAATGTCTTTCACAGCCTTTAGCTATTATATTTTCCAAACTATGCTTTGTCTCAGCTCTCATAAGTGTATTCCTAGGACACACTCCTATTTCTATTGAGAAATATAAAAAGATGTAGTAAACATTTCCATCTTGATTTTAGCCTGGTACTTTACACAGCCATATAAAAGTGATGGCATAATGCCATTTTTGATTAACACTAATTAATAGACTCAACTAACAGAATAACCATTTCACTAAAATTTGGAGTCAAATGGACCACAATATGGTTGGACATTGGTGTCCTGCAGAGTTCGACAGCAGCGGAAAGAGAGAAGAGAGACTTTCAGTGATTTAAGTACCTCCATTTTGCTTCTTCTGCTGGTTTCTTGCTTACCACACTTTATTCTAGCTGTTTATTAAGCCTTGCTACTTATTTTAACTGGATTCTGTTTTTAAGTTAAATTCAACTGTATTACTGTTGTAGGCTACACACTGAAATGCGCTAGCCATTTTTCTGCTTTAAAAAGTGTTTTTGCAACTCTAACAGTTGTATTTTTGGGGAAAAAAACATTCTATCTCCTTGCTTGTTTCCCACCTTTCTGTAACTAGAATAGTACAGATTTCAGATTTGCTGATTTCAGGACTGTATTGTGGTTTCTGTATTGCCCAGACCTTACTGAGACAGAGGGAAGCTTCTCTGCTTATCAGTGAGAGTGGTAAGCTCTGAGCAGCCTATCTGTCGCTAAATGAGTGATTTCAGCTCAGAAATAGTCTTTTTATAGGCCATTTTGGGCTACTTCTATCCCTTTGATCTTTCTGTTTAAAAAAGTGTTTGAGCGGGTTTGCACAACGCGCAGCACCACTAAGCTCAGGTAAACCATTATTGGTCGCGTAAAGTCTGCTCTTCAAATTTTCCCTTAGACCTTGTTACCTTTATCTCTGAGCACTCAGATTTGACCTTTAAATCTAGCACTTGCCCAAAACATCTTGTAGCATTTATTGCAAACTCACCCACTGCTACTAGCACTAAACTTTCTATTAAGGAAACAAAAAGTTTCAGTATTAATCTAAGCATAAATAACTCAGTATGTAAAAAACTGATAACTTTTTCAGGCATGTCCAAAGATCAGTTTCCGATGCTTTCTCCCATTAACCTGGTGAATATGGCCATCCTGAGGCAATGTAGCAATTGCCTCATGTACACAGACAACCCTCTCCTCCTACCTCCAAACACATCTACTTGTGAGAGATGCAAGTACATAGCCAAACTTGAGGTTTCACTCTCCCAATCCAAGACTGGGTCAGCCACTCATGAGGAGAAGGTTAACACACACATCGCATCACAGAGAACACATAGCTCCCCTATTCGCACACCATCACTATGACATAGTAATGTGTAACATACAACCACTTTTACAGAGGATCTCTTAAAAAATCTGCTTAAACAACAGACACCTTTGTGGCACAAATGCAAGCAACCATTTCATCCAAGCATAACCATAAGACACATAGTCCACACAGACAGGGTGCCACTCAAGGTAAGTCCCTAAGGCAGAACAATGTATCAAACACATTAGTTATAGGTGATTCAATTGTAAGGCACACTGACATCCCACTCACTAGACTAAATAAGGAGAAAGTCAAGGTCAGCTGCCCGTCGGGTGCAAGAATTTGCCACATATTGCATGCATTTGGGTCTCTCCACAGCAAGTACAAATATGACTCCATCATTGTACATGTTGGTGTGAATGACTTAAGATGTACCTCCCTGGACTACATG
The DNA here is from genome assembly GCF_019279795.1 of Protopterus annectens. Taxonomy (NCBI): domain Eukaryota; kingdom Metazoa; phylum Chordata; order Ceratodontiformes; family Protopteridae; genus Protopterus; species Protopterus annectens. Next base: position 351,281,531 of record NC_056751.1, read on the forward strand.
AAAAGAGACATGGAGGAGTTCTCTGATTTTGTATCCCAGGCAGGCATGACTCTAGTCTTGAGTAGCATCCTACTTTTGCCAAGAATGATGCCACAGTACAAGCAGAAAATGACTGACTTCAGCAATTGGCTATGTTTCTGGTGTCATTAAAAGGGATCTAGTATCTGTCTGCCTGGGATGACATGATAGACAGACCATGATGCTTTGCCAGAGGCGGCCTGCATCTGTCACCCCTGGAATTCCAGATACTGGCCAAGGCCCTTGTCACCCCTATAGTGCCTTTTTTAGGCAATGCCCTGAAGATAAATTTACCACCATGACATCTGCTAGCAAATGCATCCTAAAGGTTATGCTACTCAATGCTAGGAGTTTAAACCTCAAAATGTACTCGCTCAAGTCACTCCTCAAACTGGAGAACATCGACATCTGTGCAGTAAAAGAAACCTGGTTCAATGCTCCTGAGAGCACCCCCACGCTACCAGGTTACAATGTATATCACACCTTTAAGCCCCCAAATCTGAATCAAAGCCTTAAGGGATGTGATGACCGAACCCCCAAAGGTGGAGGTGTATCCATCTTCATAAAAGATACACACACCTCCAGACTAGTTGCCAAACATAACACATCAGAAATACTTCAGGTACAGTTAATACTGGACAAAACTGCAGTCCATGTTGTAGCCTGCTACAAATCCCCCACAATGTCCCAGGACTCCCGCTCTGCATTCCTGGACATCAAAGTCCAGCCTAATACCCTTATACTGGCAGACTTCAACTACCCTCCATTAGTTAGAACAACTACTCCTGCTCCAATTCTTTTGCCCAATGTTTCCTGGAATTCATCAACTCAAATGCCTTGGACCAACTCATCCACACCCCCACTAGGGGAAATAGCATTCTTGACCTAGTTATTACAAACATGAGGGAATGCTGCTCTACTCCTATGATAAACCCCTCCCTGGTTTGATCTGACCACAAGTTAATCATCATTGATATCCAAATCCCACCCCCACCCCCAAAAATGGAAACCACAGTGAAAACCTTCTCCAAAGCCAACTTTGAGCTTCTGAGGACAGAAGTGGCAAGCTTCATGTCATCCATAGAAATGGGGAATGGGAGTATGGCTGCTGAATCATACACCAAGGCACTGTATGAGCACCTACACAGTTGCATAGATAGGGCCATACCAAACAGAACCAAGATGCTCTCCTCTAAAAAAAGGAAGCCAATCTGGTGGACCCCTGCCATTAACAAACTCTATAACAGAAGGAAAAAACTGTTGCATAGAAGGGTAAAGTCCGATGACTGGAAAAATTCCCCATGAAGTTTCAGTAAAAAACTGAGATCCCTCATCAAATCCACCAAAGCTAGTTACAAAAACAAAATTTGTACAGATACTAAGGACAACCACAAGGCTTTCTTTAGTTATGTCAAGAATCTGCATAATAATACACAGATTTGCTCAAAGCTACAGCACAATGGCATCACTTATACTAAACCAACTGACATTGCCAATATCTTGGCAGACAGATTCGGTGCAAATTTTACTCCCCCCCTCACCCCCTAAAGGGCCCATTCACATACCCGAGGAATACCAAATCCCTATTATCTCGACTGCACGAGTAAAAACTGCACTGTACAAAGCTAAGAACACAGCTTCCATGGGACCAGATAATATGCTGGGTTATGTCCTACAAGATTTACAAAAAGAACTGGCACCACACCTGAGTTCTCTGTTCAACTACAGCCTCAGTTCAGGCTTTGTTCCCACTGAATGGCGTACTGCTACAGTCATCCCACACCACAAAGGGGGTGCGACTACTGACCCTGGGAACTACCACCCTATCAGCTTGACGAGCCTGATCTGTAAGGCTATGGAATGTATTATTGCGAATCTTATAAATAAGGATATATGGGACCTTCAACCCTGGACCCCATGCAGTTTGGGTTTATGAAAAACAGATCATGTCTGCTCAATCTGATAGACTTCTTCGAAGCTGTCACCAGAGCGGTGGATGAAGGCAAGGCTGTCCACACAGCCTACCTCGATCTAGCCAAAGCCTTTGACACCATCCCACACTCTGGATTCATTGATAGGCTCACTAATCTGGGCATTAACCCTTACATCACTAGATGTGTTGCAAACTGACTCACTGACAGAACCCACAAGGTGAAAGTAGCTGACTCCAAATCTGACTACCAGGCAGTTACAAGTGGAGTCTCACAAGGATCGGTTCTGGGTCTTCTCCTGTTTGGTATCTACTTCTCTAAAGTTTAAGCCAAAACCAAGGGACTCTGGTTAAAAAATTCATGGATGACTGTAAACTGGGAGCTATTATTGACTCTCAAATTGATGTGGACATTCTACAAAAAGGCCTTACAGAGACCAACGACTGGTGCCAAAACCACAGCCTTAAACTAAATGCCAAAAATTGCATAGTCACTCCCTTCGGGAAAAATACGGTGCCCACAAACTACCATATCAAAGGGAACCTACTTAACTCTGAAGGAGTTATAAGGGATCTAGGGACATAGGTAGATAGCAACCTCTCCTTCAACAACCACATCGCCACTGTAGTTAGGAAATCCTTCTACGTGGCACATCTCATCACAAAAGGTTTCTCATCCAGGAAAAAAGAAGTCATTATGTTTCTCTACTTGTCCCTCATTAGACCCATTATAGAGTACAATGTCCCATTTGGCATGTCCCTCATTATACACCTCCAACAACTGGAGAGGCCACAGACATTCCTCACTAAGAGGATCTTAGGACTCAAACACGTGCCTTATGCAGATAGACTTAAAAAAACTTTATTCCATCTCATATGGCCTACTTAGAGGCAATCTTTGCTTGACATACAGAGCCATGTCTGACCCAGTTTTGCTAGACATGCTTCCTCTGAAAAAATCCCAATCCTTCCATGCTACTTTCTCCAAACACCTCAACTTTATCACCACAGTAAACAGAACCTGCTGGAGGGACAGGTTTCTAACCCAGAGACTACCAATACTCTGGAATAAACTCCCCATTCACATCAGGCAGAGCACCTCACTGGCCCTCTTCAAGAGAAATCTTGATGAGTGGATGGGAAATAGAAAATTCACCCCAGGGATCACTTCAATATCACTGCTAGATAGGGGCACAGGGAACTAACGTCTGGTAAGTCAGATGACTGGGCTAGGCTTGCAGTGGCTCCAGGACCATTAGCCTAGTACTTACCTATGAACCTGTCATTTTAGTATCACATGCTTACTCCTGAGCTTGGATAACTAACATCATAGGCATTAAGTCTGTATTACTGTTATTTCTTACTGGATATCACTAAAGAGAACAGGATTGCTTACAAAGGTTATTTAGTAAAGATGATAGGCTATCCAGGGAGATTTTTTCAATGCAGACAGCTTATGCAATTTTGATCTTTTAAAACTCATTCTTTCTGTAAATGTAACTTGAGTCATAAGAAATAATTTTAACAAGTTTCCTTTATATGACCAATACAGTAATTAGGATGGTATAACTATATTGTAGTGGCACACAGACCCTTATGAAAGGAACTCTAGCATCTCATGCAGGGCACTATGAACTTGTTTAGTAAGATCAGATAATATTACTTTGCCAAATCCCTTACCCAGATGTCTTAGATTACAAATAAGTCATATAGAAATGTTGAGAAATCTTGCTAAGTGATTTCTTTATTCCCTGTAATTGCTTCTGTGCTTTACTCATACACTGTGATATTATCATTAACCAAGAAGTGCTTAATCCCAATTTTCTAAATCCAGCATCAGTGCCTTACATACATTTAGACCAGCAACTGCACAAACAGTGACTAAAGGTGGAGGTGTTTCAATTAACATCAGTAACAAACATACCTGGTTTAACATGGTTAAACAGGATAACACACTTGAGTTCCTCCATGTTTAGACTACCATAGACAAAGTCCCGTACCATATCCTAGCAAGCTATAGGTCACCCTGTATGTCTCATGAAACCCATAGCTCATACTTAGACCTATTGCAGACACCATCTAAACAAATGCCATACTTTTGGGGGACTTTAATTATCCCTCTATAAACTAGGAATCCTACACAACCCTAAATTTCTAGGTGCAGAGATTCCTAGACTTTGTAAACACAAACATCCTGGACTAGTTAGTGTATATGCATTATTAGAAGTACAAACACATTGGACCTGGTACTCCCAAATATGAAATAACGCTGCACTCCCCCCACCATGTTATGTCCTCTCTAGTAAGGTGAGACCACAAATTAGTCGAATCAGTTCTATAACCCCAGCAAACCCTATAACGGTTAGGAACTAGTCAAAGGCAAACTACCTTTTATTAAGTGATAACCTATCAAACGTTCAAGCCCTTCCAAACCCAGATAACAGAGCAGCCTATTCAGAATTATTCACAGAAGCTCTGTACAACCATGTCAATGACTACATAGAGCCTGCTTTACTTATCAGAAATAAGCCAAAAACTAACTCAAAAAACAATCCACCCTGGTGGAATCCAATATTAAACAGATTTTGTAGCAAAAGAATAAAAGTCATAGCTAAAATTAGGAAGTGTAAGACAAAAAAAAGATAAAAACTTTCTCATCAAACTGACTAGACAACTAACAGGACTACTTAAGTCCAACAAAGTAAAGTCTGAGGTAGAGATATCATTCCAGGCCTTCTTTAGCTGCATCCAAAACCTCAAATGCAGCACACAGCAGTGTACCTAGCTGTTGGTAAATGGAGCCATGTTCATGAAATCTGGAGATATAGCAAATCTTCTGGCTGACAAATTCATCTCTGATTTTACTTCTCTCTCACCCTCAGTCACACCCCCAGGGAAATACCCTCTGACATAATCCCTCCAACTATCAGTAGGAAGCAGGTCTTAGATGCACTCTCTAAGTCCAAGAATACAGCTTTAGTGGGCTGCAATAATATCCCAGGATGCCTCCTAAATAGCCTGAAATATGACCAATCATATCCACTGTTGTCACTATTCAACTACACCTCTGCACAGGCTTTAAGTAATGAGAATGGAAGACTGCAACGATCATCGCTCTGCACATGGGGGAACCATCAACAGATCCCAGAAACTACAGTCCAATTAGTCTGTTTATTCTCATATGCAAGGCTATGAAAAGAATTATCATGGAAATAACTGACAATGACATAGGAAACCTTCAGACACTGGACCTAACCCAGTTTGTTTTTTTTTTTCTCAAAGGCGGGTCATGCCTACTGAACCTGGTGCACTTCTTTGAGAAGAGCACCAAGGCACTGCATAACAGCAAAGGGTACATGCTGCCTACCTTGACCAAGTTCAGGCATTGGTCACAATACCCCATTTGGGCATTGTAAACAAACTCACAGAATTAGGCATAAACCCCTGCATAATTCTCTGGATATCCAGCTGGCTCCCAGACAGGACCCAGGAAGTTTTGATTGGACAGATCACCACCATAAAGAGGCCAGTCACCAATGGAGTTCTCCAAATCTCTTTGTTAGGTCCACTCTTCTTTGGTATTTATTTTTCTGAAGTCAAGGCCAATGTCAAGGATCTCTGGCTTAGCAGGTTTGTAGACGATTGCAAGGTAGGAGCAATCATAGGAACCCCCCCCCCCCCAATATACTAATATCTTACAGGAAGATCTAATACAGACAAATGACTGGTACCAAAGCCACAGCTTAAAACTCAGTGCCAAGAAATGCATAATACTACCTTTTAGAAGGTGGGCACCCAGGGAAACTACCTCATTGATGAAACACCCCTAAAAGTAGACATAGTAGTCAGGGGTTGGGGACACCTACAGATAGTGACCTGGCTTTTGTCTAGTAAGTGCCTATGGTTGTAAAAAATCATTTTATGTCACTCAACTTATAAGTAACAGTATGGCAAACTTCATCCAGTGAAGTCATTGTATCACTGTACTCAGCCATCATTGAGCATAACGCCCCCTACTGTATGTACCTGACTAGGTGCATGCAACAACTGAAATGTCCACAGAGGTTACTCACAAAAAGAATACAGGGCATAAACACAGTGTCCTATGCAGATCACCTCAAAGCCCTATCTCTATACTCTCCTACAGACTACTGAGAGGCGATTTATGCCTGGCAAACAAGGCATCCTTGGATCCTGCTCTGATGGATCTTTTGCATATCTGCAAAAAGAAGAGTGCCAGAACTACTAGATCTAAGGATTAAAACTTTGCTTGCAACTTAAATAACACATGTTGGAGAGACAGGTATGTATCTCACAAAATCCCCATTCCCTGGAATAGTCTTCCCATCCATGTAAAGCAGAGCTCTTCCCTAACCCTATTCAAGCACAAGCTGGACCAGTGGATAGGAAATCGGAAATTCACACATGGTCTGACGTCTATATCTCTGATGGACAGTGGCAGCCATTAAATCATGCCTTCACTAACATACACCCCTTAAAATAACCACTAAGGCACAATAACTCATGGGATACATTTGAGCTGCATGGCTAGGCTTATAAAGGCCCCAGTGGTTATTAGCATAGTATAAATCGATGAAGCTATGAAGTGCCCTACTATATTGGAAAGCAGAGCTCATACACCCTCTTTTGATTGGTATGTTTCAGTCCCCTTGTTGTACCACTGTTTGAAGAAGATCCAATCATCTGAAGGTACAGATGCAGCAAATTCTCCATGCCCTGCAGCCTGATACACCAAGGTGATTGTGGTGGGGTAGCCAGCTTTTCCAAAAAGCAAACTTATTTCCTTTTGCGCTTATATGAAAACAGAAACAGTGGGGGCCACACTTAGAATCCCATCCATAACTATGTACAGATATTGCAAGATCGAGTCAGATTATGTCAGAGGATAGGGCCACTGTGGCCAAGAGAGGATTTCAATGATCACAAGACCTGTTTAACCAGGAAAGAAGGAAGGAAGAGAGGCTGTAAATTAAAAAATATAGATGTACTGGGGAAAATGGATGATTATGACAGAAATGTTCAGTCTTAGTCACCTTATTGCATAATTGAAGCTTTTTAGTATTATATATGACTTACTTTTAGCAAGTCATATATTGCGTGTCTACCATGTCAGTCATAACTGAATATATAGAAATGTGAAGAGTACTTCCTGCTAGCATTTGATAATTTTTTATATTATCTTGCAAATTTCTTAACATGCATACTACTACTATAAATCCATGATTGCAAAACAGGACTCACTGTTCACTGAAGTGTAGCCTTAACTGCCAAACAATGTTTCCTCCATAGGATTATGAAATACCTCAGAGAATACAAAGATTTACTGGCATCAGGAAAATTAATTAACTAGATATATGCTATTTAGTCCTCAGTTTGAAGCATTTAGCTAAGGTGGCACTGTTCATTAGTTTAAAGTAAACTATTCTGCGTTTAAAGCAATGGCATAGTGAAAAAAATCCGAAACTGGTTTTATTTAGCTCTTGTTATTGAAAATATTAGAAAAAACTCTTGACTGTGAATTCTGGAAGGTTTTCTTTAATCCAAAATGTTTCTTCTGTGAGGTTCCTTATTATCTATTTTTGTGAAGAATTATGGCAGTTGTTCACATAAAATCTATCCACAGTGAGACATTATTTTATTGTATTGCACTTTCTATTCATTTACATATCTAGAATTGCACAAAACACATTGAATGATACAATCTTTTCCACTACTGAGCTTGTCATTTTATCCATAATACTTTAATTCAATATACCTGCACTTCATTGAGGCATGTACAATCATGTTTGTTGATCGAGTATTAAATATCATAGTTTGTTTTGCTTTGATTGTGTGAGCTCTCAATACAGGTTTGGTGTTTCTTCCCTTCTTCTTCACTACAGTGTGACAGTGTAGTTGGTATATATAAGTTAGGGATGGGGTAAGATTTTTTTAAACAAAAAAAAAATCTTTATTGAATTATCACTTATGACATAGGCAATCATACATTTATATACATGAAAACAAACCATACTGAAATATTTTCAGTTGCAAACATTATATATCACATATAATCTTCTATAAAGTCATTGTCAATCAAACATTACATAGCTTATTCAATTCCTGCCTTCCCTTAAACCTCATTCCTTTTCCAAAACATTATTCTGCATGTATTGTTCCTGCAATTCCCATTTTTTCTATGCAAGTCAATCCTAACCTTTTCTAAAGATCCCTTTTCCAGTTCTTTTATCTCTGTTACAATATTCACTACTTCTAATACAGTTGGTTTAGACTTTGATTTCCATTTTCTAGTAAATGCTTTTTAGCAGCCACCAGAATTAAACTCAGGACATATTTATTATGTCTAGACAATTCAGATCCTGTATCACAGTTCAAAAAAGAATTTCCTTGGTTCCACCAATTTGCTCAGCTAGTACTTCTGAAAGAGTGCTTTGCAGGGAATTTTTAGTCTTCCAACTCATTACACACCCAAAAAATATTTTCCCAGTTACCTCTTTCTTCCCCATCACACCTCCAACATTTGAAATCTTCCTGAGGAAAAATTCTTTGGAGTCTGCTTGGGGTATAAAAATACTTATGCAAACACTTCAAAGCAAAAATCCTAAATCTTCTAGACTTTGTTGCATATTTGGGAACCTTACATATAGACCAACTATTAAACAGACTGGAAAAACACGGAATAAAAAAAGACTTCAAAACCAACAACCATGTAAGGACAGCTGAAGGACTGAAAATTCAAGCCAATAATAGGCCAAAAGCCCACAAAGTCTGTAAAATATTTAATGAACAAAAATTCTCCAACTAGTTAAGCGCTTTCGTTTCTATTATACAGAAACTTCATCAGAACTAACTACACAATGCCCTACTAGTCCTTAAATAGTCCAAGAAAACATCATGTAAAACCAATTAAATTAATTCAATGAACATTTTTAAAGTGACAGTACAAATAATAAAACAAATAATAAAACATAAATTAAAAAAAAATTAATTGAATTAATTTAATTTAATTGATTTTACAGACTTTGTGGCCTTTTTAGACTATTATTGGCTTGAATTTTCAGTCGTTCAGCTGTCCTTACATGGTTGGTGGTTTTGAACCATACATATATCCTCCCATTGTTTCTTTGTGAATTGCTTATCCAGTCTTTTTTCCCAATCCTTTCTAACCTCCTCTGATTTTATATATATATATATATATATATATATATATATATATATATATATATATATATATATATATATATATATATATCTTGCAATATTTTATCAGCCCTACTAATTAACCTTTTTTAATGGCAGCTTCTATTCTAGATTTAACTAAAAACTCTGCCGGTGCTGGTTTTTCACATAGGATCCCCTTTTTCCTTTCTCTTTGCCTGCACTCTAATATCAGTCTTTTATAGAGAAGGCAGTCTGTAGCCATGTATCTTGGCTTCTTCCCATTCTATTATCTTTCCCACTCTAATTATTTGCTCCCAAAAACTTGGTTCCTTTGCCAGTTTTCTTCAGTAAATTCCAGCCTTTAGCCCCCTCTTGCCTATTCTCTGTATCCCTAATTGCAGTCATCCAAATTGGCAGCATCTCCTTTCTCCATTCCCATGTTGGTTTAGTTCTTAAAATACTTTCTGCTACTTTATGAATATAATATTCTGTATGGCTATTGTTATTCTCCTTAAGGATCTGCATCCAAAATCACAGTTTTACCTTATTTCTTGAGGTTGCCCCAATCTCGTCATTATCCCTTTTCACTTTGAATTATAGCTTACTGCTTGTGTATAGGAGCCTTAACTGTGTAGCCCTGAACTATCCCTTCAGATTAGGAAATCACAAATCACCTTGTTCTATTGGAAAGATTGACTTATTCTTCCTAACTCTTGCCCTCTTCCCATCCAGGATAAAAATCCTTCAACTCTTTATTAATTGCTTTTTACAACTTCTCCATTGCTTGATAAACATATGTCTGACCTGTGTATAAAACTAAAAGGGGTAAAAACATTTTTACAGATTGTATCTTCCTATCCATACCCATAAAACAGAGCTTCCAGTCTCTTTTGTTTAATCTCTTCCCACATTTCCTTAGCTGCCATGACAAAATCCTTTTTAACCCGTACTCCTAAGTACTTCATTTTATCATGCCCCTATAAATATGTGTATTGATGAACCAATTTGTGTATAGGTGCATAGTTTACAGCTATTGCTTTTGTTTTAGCTTCATTAATTTTGTTTCCTGAAAAGATAGGAAACTGTCTCAGAATGTTCCACAACACAGAGCAGTCATTTTATGGTTTTATCAGGTATAAAATTATATCATCTGCAAATAAAGCCAACTTTTCTTGATTACCATACCAGTTAAATCCTTGCTTTTATTTGCCAATGGTTCTAAATAGAATGGAAATAATAAAGGGGAAAGATGACACCTCTACCTGCTTCCTCTGCTCAAACAGAAATTATCAGAGAGGTCCCCCCCACTTTAATTTTTGCCTCCAGCCCCTCATGTATCCTCCCAATTAACCTTTTTATCATGGCACAGAATGCAAATGCTTTTGTTGCCTTACTCATAAAATCCCAGCTTACTCTGTCAGTTGTTTTCTCTGCATCAAGACCCACCAACAACAGTAGTATTTTCTTACATTCTGCTTCCCTCTGAATCATCATTGTTCTGTTAATGTTGTCAAATGTTTGCCTTCCCTCCACAAAACCACACCGATCCATATTTATCAATTTTGGCAAAACCTTTGTCATTCATTTAGCCATTATAGACATAGATACTTTATAATCATGGTTTACAATCAGAATGAAGTTGGATCTGATAAGTCTTTACCATCTTTACGTATTACAACTACCACAGCTTTCTTTCAGGATGTTGGTGCTTTGCCTCCTTTTAAAATACTTTTAAACAAAAACCTTCCAGATCTTTATCACTTTCTTCCCTCTTAGCTTTCAGTCTTATGCAGGAATACCATATATTACTAGAGGCTTTCCTGTAACTTGGTTATACAGTATATATCAAAAGTGTACACAACCTGTTAAAAATGCCAGGGTTTTGTGATATAAAAAATGAGACCACAATAAATCATTTCAAAACTTTTCCCACCTTTAATGTGAACTTCAATTGAAAAACAAACAAATCTGTTAGGGGAATAAATATAAAAAATAAAATGTATAATAAGCTGGTTGCATAAGTGTGCACACCCTTAAACTAATACTTTGTTGAAGCACCTTTTGATTTAATTACAGCATTCAGTCTTCTTGGGTACACACCTGCCATCAGTTAAACAGACTCTGATTAACCCCAAATAAAGTTCAGCTGTTGTGGTAGGATTTTCCTGACATTTACTCAGTCACCTGCTACAGCAAAAGCCATGGTTCTCAGAGAGCTTACAAAGCATCAAAGGGATCTCATTGTTGAAAGGTATCAGTCAGGAGAAGGGCAGAAAAAAATTTCCACAGAATTGGATATACCATGGAGCACAGTGAAGACAGTCATCAAAAAGTGGAGAAAATATGGGACAAAATTGCCATTGGAAAGAACTGGACGTCCCTCCACAATTGATGAAAAGATAAGACAAAAACTGGTCAGGGAGGCTACCAAGAGACCTACAGCAGCACTGAAAGAGCTGCAGGAATTTCTGGCAAGTACTGGTTGTGTACTACATGTGACAACAATCTCCCATATTCTCCATATGTCTGGGCTATGGGGTAGGGTTGCAAGACGGAAGCCTTTTCTTACACAGAAAAACATCCAGGCCCAGCTAAAATTTCCAAAACAATACAGCAGGTCTCCCAAAAGCATGTGGGAAATGTGTTATGGTCTGATGAGACCAAGGTTTAACTTTTTGGTCACAATTCCAAAAGGTATGTTTGGAGCAAAAGCAACACTTCACATCAGCAAAAGAACACCATCTGCACGGTGAATACTGGTGGTGGCAGAATCATGCTTTGGGGCTGCTTTTCTTCAGCTGGAACTGGGGCTTTAGTCAAGGTGGAGGGAATTATAAACAGTTCCAAATACCAGTCACTTTTGGCCCAAAACCTTCAGACATCTGCTAGAAAGCTGAAGATGAAGAGGAATTTCACCTTTCAACATGACAATGACCCCAAGCATACATCCAAATCAACAAAAGAATGGCTTCACCAGAAGAAAATTAAAGTTTTGGGATGGCCCAGCCAGAGCCTAGACCTAAATCCAATATAAAATCTGTGGGGTGACCTGAAGAGGGCTGTGCACAAGAGATGCCCTCACAATCTGACAGATTTGGAGTGCTTTTGCAAGGCAGAGTGGGCAAATATTGCTAAGTTAAGATGTGCCATGCTGATAGACTCCTACCCAAGAAAACTGAATACTGTAATTAAATCAAAAGGTGCTTCAACAAAGTATTAGTTTAAGGGTGTGCACACTTATGCAACTAGCTTATTGTACGTTTTTTTATTTTTTATATTTTTCCCCTAACAGATTTGTTTGTTTTTCAATTGAATTGTACAGGTTATAGGTCACATTAAAGGTGGGAAACATTCTGAAATGATTTATTGTGGTCTCATTTTTATATCACAAAACCCTGGCATTTTAACAGGGTGTGTACACTTTATAACAGGGTGTGTGCACTTTATAACAGGGTGTGTACACTTTATATATGCACTGTACATCACCATTTTTATCTCATTTCCTTCTATCCTAACTGTTAGTGATTGAGCCTCGTCTACCTCTAACCTTGGCATATTTAATGCTTCCATAAATATTTCCATTTGTATCTTTTCTTGATTTCCATATTTCTCTGCTTTATACAGATTTTCATAAAATTTCTGGGGATGGGGTAACATTAGTTGTGGATTTTTTTATGTTTTTTGAGTTACACTTTTCAGAATTTAATATCTGGACAAGTGTAACTCACATTCTATTGAATCGACCAAATGTAAGGAACTCTTTTAATTCATGCATTTCTTCAAAGTAATCCTTATCAAAATGTCAGTTTAATGGCATGAAGCAACAAGTGGGCATCAGCTACAGAAATATTTATTTATTTTTTTATTTTTACATTTGCTAATCAAGTTAGTCTGACTGGGCCCAGAGAGCTCTTTTTCAGCGGAAACTCGAGGAGAAAGGCTCCAGGAAAGTAATTAAAAAAATAAGAAAAACCTAACAATTCAACTTGTAAGATACTTAACTGTACAAAAACACAGAGAAATATGCAATATGAATATATACAAGGCAAAAGTACAATATTTTGAGAATGCAGTAACAATGTGTTTGAGAAATTTGGTTAGCATTAAGTTATTTACAAGGAATGTAGCAATGCCTAAAACAAAATAAAAAAAATCAGAGTAACATCATGACATAGTACAACAAAAATGCATTTAATAGCACTGGTACTAACTGCAGAGAGAGTAGTATATGTAGACAGTTTAGGTAGATACCAAGGAGATATGTTAATTGAGAGAAGAAGAAAAATTCATTAGGTAATTTCTTGACAAGTACATATCCATGTATGTTGAAAATGAATTTTTAGTTGCTTTTTGAATTTGCCACTTTTGGTTGTGGAACCAAGGGACAATGGATGTTTGTTCCACGAGTATGCAATTGAATGACTGTAAAGTATTTTTCCAATATTTTTGTTTGGCGCTTGGTCACATGCAGAAGGTTTTGTTGTGTGTTTCTGAGGTCATGATTGGTTGTGTAGGGTATAATTATGGATGTAAGGGCAGGGCAGGAGTTGGGGCTATTTAGGACGCTGTGTGCAACTTGTGGTTGTGATATTTGAAGCATGTGGGGAAGCTCAGGCCATCTTAAGCTTTTCAGGGATATACAGTGATGGGATTTGTAGTTATTACTGGCTGCGAATCTTGCTAGTTTGGTTAAGAGATTATTTTGGAGGTTAGTAAGTATGGGAGCAGCATACAGCAGGGATGGTAGAATAAATGTTTGAGCCAGTATAGGTCTAGATTTGTATATATTTGTTGTTGTGGTATAGAAGACCTAGTTTTTGATTGGACTTTGTGATACAGTTTAAGATATGTAGGTCGAATTTTAATTGGTCATCTATAGTAACGCCAAGCAATTTGGTGTTTAAGTCGACGGTGATAATTGTATTATCTAAGAATGAGATGATGAAATTTTCTTTAGCTGGATTGAGGTTTTTTGGAAGGAAAAGGAGAAGCTTGGTCTTTTTGGGGTTGAGAAGCAGGTTGTTTTCAGTTAGCCATTGTTCTACTTGGTGCAGAGAATGCTGAGTGACAGTGTGGAGATTTTGTATATTGTCAGAGGTGTTAATAATTGTGGAATCGTCTGCGTACTGTATTAAGGTGGGGGGGACAGGAGACATGGAGGTTATTTGTAAATATTAGGAAACCCCGGTCTTAACAAGATGGAAAGGGGGGAAGGATATTTACCATCTGACGGATGTTTGAGAGGTAGCTGTTAAACCAGGAGGTAGTGGAGGCAGAGGGTTGTAGGTTGGAAAGTTTGTTTAAGAGGATGGGATTGGAAGCTATATCAAATGCTTTGGATAGGTCAAGGAATAGAGCTGATACAAGTTTATTATTATTTCTGTCTTGGGATATGTTGTGTGTGAAAGATAGGGCAGTGGTAGTAATGTGCAAGGGTTGGAAACCATGCTGTGTGGGTGTAATCAGGTTTGCTTGTAAGAGGTGGTTTAGTATTTGTCTATGTATACATTTTTCCAGTATCTTGGATAAGGGGGATAATATGGCAATAGGCCTGTAATTTGAGGGTTCTGTAGAATTTCCTTCCTTGTGGAGGGGTATTACAAAGACTTTTTTCCAAATATCTGGTACTGTATTTTCTTGGCTAGATCTATTAATAAGTATGGATAGAGGGTATGCTACAGATTTGGCTGCATGTTTGAGAAATAATGGAGGGAGTTTGTCGGCTGATGGGAAACAGGGTTTGAGTTTGTTAAGAAGTGATCTGATGAAGGAAGTTGCTGCGAGTGCTAGGAAGAACAATGAAAGAGATGAGGTGGGAGGTGGAGTCTTTACATCAAGAGTTTCTGGTTTATTAAGTTTTTCTATTGTTTAGATGAAAAAGTTGTTAAGTAGGCTTGCAGTTTCATTAGAAGTTTTGTTAGGGAAGGGGTTTGGTGAATATGGGTTTCCAGAAGATAGCAGTTTGTTTATTGAGTGCCAGAATTTCTTCAGGTTGGAATGTGGATTGCTCAGAGATTTTTGATAAAAATTTTCTTTGTCTAGTTGGACCTGCTTTTTTGTTTGGTTGTAAAGCTGTTTATATAAGTTCAGGTGGAAAGTTGAGTTGTTATTTTTCCATGCTCTCCAGGCACTATCTCTCTTGTTTATAAGTGATCGAGTTGCCTGGTTTAGCCATGGTACATAATTACATTGTAGCCTAATTTTTATACTGGGAGCCAGGGTGTTAATAGTTTCTAGGAATATATTGTTGAAGCTTTGGATAGCCTCATTAAGGGGTAATGTGTGTAGGAATGACCAGTTTACAGTGGACAGTAATTTGTTTAGGGTGACAGGGTTGTAGTTTTTAAGGTTACAAGACTTTTTGTACTGGTGGCTCTTGTTAAGATTGGGAGAGTGTCTTACAACTGAGGTAAGGAGGTGGTCACTAAGGGAGCTAGGTAGGGTGGAAGGGTTATGAGAGCACTGTGGGTTGAATACTAATATCCAGTCGATGACCGAGCCATTCTGGGAATTTTTTGCTGGTGAGTGGGTGAGGTGATCATCTGGGTAAAGCCATAAAGGTTTATAGAGTAGCTAGGAGATGCAGTATAAACAAGGCTCCAGTCAATATTCATATCTCCAAGGATGATGGTTTCATAGGGAATGGATACAGAAATCCAAGAGAAAAACTGCTCGAGTATGGGAATGTTTTTACCTGGGGGTATGTAGATTGCTGCAATGACAAGTTTTTTGTGTTGATTTAGGTTACAAGTTGCTATAAGTATTTCAGCAGGGCAGAAATCAGGGATAGCTATTGAGAGGGGAAAGAGAGAGAGAGAGCTGATCAGATTAGAGTATATCTACTCCTCTACCTTTTTTTTTTTACTTCTATCCAGTCGAACAATATTATAACTGGGAGAGAATTTTGTAGTTTGTAATATGAGGTTTTAGCCATATCTCAGATACAGCAAGTATATCTGGGTTATATTGAGAAATCCAAGCATAAAGGAGGGTAGTTTTATTGACAATGCTTTGTATATTCATTGAAAAAAAAGATTTTTGGAGGCTTGTGATCATAATGAGTTATTTGTCAGGCAGTTGGAAAGGGGGAGTGCTGTATAAGTACGTTAGAGTGCTGTTGGCAAGGGACTGGGTTGGGGTGAATATCACCAGATAAGAGAAGTATTGTGCTCTTACGTATTTTTATGAAGAAATATTTGCAAAGGAACTGATGTTTTGTTTTGATGAGAGGTTTTAAAATACTTATATTAAAATGCATTACTAACTCACATAATCACAGGACTACAGAAATATTTATTTTAAAATGGATTACTAATCCACATAATCACATAACTACAGAATTGCTTATTTAAAACAGACTACTAATTCACATAATGACAGAAACACTGATTCTGATTGCAGGTAAGTACTGATCTTCCCAGCTAATTTGCCCATTGTGCATTCACACGGATAAGACTCCAGTTCTTCTGAAAATATAACTACAAGCTGATACAAATATTTCATCTCATTTTTGTCCTCCCTTCAGAATTATCACATTGCCACATACAAAGAAATCAGGACTTAACTGTTTCTCTTGTTCTGCGGCATTTGTTTTGTTTAGCTTCTTCAATGCACACTATGCTAGAGTTACATGATGTGTCATATTACTTTCTTTTATATTTTGTTTCACTAGCTCTTAAGATCTTATTGTCCACTATACTGCAAACATTTGGCCTAGTAGAAGCTTACACAGTATAGTGAGCCTTGTCTTCTTTCCTTCCCAACTGTGGCAATACAAAGTAATATGTTTAGGAATGCAACCTTACTCAGATCTTGCTAACTCAAACACAATATAAAAACAGGAAACGATAAATAAAATTTCTTAGCATCAGTTGTCATGTGTAACAAAGTGAGTATCTTATGCAAAAATTACAGGAAAACTGACACCTCTGGCTGACAAATGATAAGTGAGAGAGAAGTTCTTGCAGCTGAAAATCACTTGTTCTTTATAAAATTATTTAATTAAAATACAGTTTATAGATGGCACAAGAAAGAGGCCTTCTAAAATTCTTCTGAGGAAATGAGAAAAGCACTTTTGAGTAAGATACTTACAATACCAGTAGATATTCAAGGAGAGGTCAGTATTAGTAAATCATAATATCTGAGTTTCCCTACCTGCTGTTTCAGATTTGCTTTGCTGCAACATTTCTCTATGCCACCAATATATCTGAAATTAACTTCATGAACACATTGTACCACCATTTCTACTTAGCAACACTTAAAAAAGTATTTTTTTTTGGCAGAGGGCTTAACCTCACACCCAATTACTAACTACATTAACTCCATGGTTAAGAGTAAAGAGAATATGTGTGTTTGTCAGTTAAAGGCAGACATTCCCTTTTCACCTGTAACAGATTTGTAAGTTGCATTACTGCTATTGTCATCATAATGACAAAATACATCTGGGATAAACTGTGGGCAAGTAGCTCAATGGTGGGGAGTTATTTGGTAATATTTCATTATATAGCCTCTGATTTCTTTGAAATGACAGGATTTTGTAAGCTGCCTCTTCTCCATGTGAAGGTTAATCTTCTTCTTCTTCCTGCAGAAGTATTTATGCAGGTTGCATTACATTTGCATATAAATCCAGTACTGGCATATGATTTATTCAGTTATTTGAAACTGGAATCCCCACAAAAAAAGTGTACTTATGGTACACAAAGATCCAGTCCTGAGCCAAAAATACCATATCAAAAAACACTGACAAATTCTTGCAAACTGGTACAGCTGTTTAAAGGGTTCCTTCTGATATTCTGAGTACTGTATCACAGGAAGAACAAGAATGGAAGTATGGATCTTGGTAATATATACCAAGTCTATGGATCAGTATCTCAGAACTTTCTCCTTACTTCAACATACAATAATCCTAATGTTGGTATATATAAGAAGCAGGGGTATAAGGCTGCAGGGAGAAGGGTGGGTTAAACATCTCTGCAAAAACATTTTACTGAATTTACAGTAACTTTCAAATTTCCCTTTTATTTCTGCAATTGTGCTTTATTTTTCACAGTTGCATGACTTGCAGTTATGGACCTGCGATTTACAGCAGAGAGCCCTATTCAAAAGCAAGCAAACAGTAAATATGCACACACTTTCTATGAATGGGGAAGGAAGGGTTTTTATTGTTTTAGTAACATCTCTTGGGAGATCTACTGTTGGGGTAACTACCTTATAGACCTATAGTATTTTTTTTTCCTGGAAGGGTCAGTGTCATAATAAATCATAGCATTTAGGTAGCATCCCAAACAGTACTCAGTTACACCTGGAAATTGGGTATTTACAAGATCCCTCGTAACACATCCATATCAAAACCAGTCCTGTCTCTAGATTCTACTTCCATCTTAAAGTATCTGGTGAAGTTGTGGATAGTAATTGACATGACAGCTTTAAATATATCCTGCACAGAAAAATGTTTAAACTAGGTTGTTGAAGTTGCTTTTGCTGGGATAAAATATGACCTAGCAATGTCTTTACAGTTTACTTGGACCAGCAACTTAGACAAGGTTGGCTTAGTTACCGACGGATCTTTTCCTTTCTTGAAAGAAACAAAAATGGTGATCTGTTTTCCTTAAGGAATCTGTCCTCTTGGTGTGGTATCCTAATTATCTAATGACATCCAGCACATGCAGAAGATACGTCTATTCATTTTGATAGTATGGATTTTCAGAGATTCTGCTGTGACAGTACTGGGCATACATGAGGGATTAGTCTTCAGATGATCCCTTTAATTAAAACTGTACAAGGTGATTTGCACATAAGGATCTATAACATTCAAATTCTTCTTCCCTAGATTACAGCAAGACTGACTAGTTCTCCAGGAAAAAATATCTCCTGAACCGGATAGTTCAGAAGGAGGTATAAGTTATTTCTCTAACATAAAGTCCAAGGATCAGGGAGAGCAATATGTCTTTTATGAGTTGTTAAATGCAGGATGGTCTTAGAGCATGGATTCACTGCTGTTCATGGAAATCATATACGCAGGTAGAAAGTGCAGAACCGGTATTTTGGTAGATGAGTATGCTAGATGTGACTCAAAGAGATGGTCGAGTAAAATAAGATACTCTGAATAAGCCCTCTGTGAAAGTCCAAGAAACAAATATCTTTCATTTTTGTAGTCAAGACTTTGTTGCAGTAGATCTTCTGGCTTCCATTTGGATGTTTGACACTTGGATGGAAAATGAATAGCTGAGAGTTATTAAATTATATCCTTCATGCTTAAAGTTTTAGTATCCTCATACTGGAGTATAGTAATTTTTCCTACTGTTGCTGAGTTAGCAAGGACCTGTGTAGAGGCAATGATTATGGGGAAAGGTAGATAACATAATCAAAAGAGAGAACCATGGTGACCTTGGCCAAGAAGGAGCTATGAGAATGCAGATCAAGAAGGAGGTATGAGAATGCAGATGTCTCTCTCAGTCTCTCTCTCTCTTCTGTATTGTTTGAGAACTACTTTCTAGGGTAAAAAGAATAAAAGAAAGGCATACAGTGAGATATAATCTCATGGCAATGAGATAGCATCTGGGTTCCCACAATAGACATGGGGAATAAGGTTGTCAAGGCTTGGAGTTGATTGTTGAGATGTGTGGTAAATAGGCCCACTTCTGTTTTGCCCCACATTTGAACAATCTCCAGAAAAACTCTGTGACTGTAGCTGCCATTCATGAGGTACAGTTATTTGCCTGTTGAAGGAGTCTGCTAGTTAGTTGTGTAAGTCTGGAAGATGTATTCCTGAGATTTGTACATTGTGGTGACTGGCACAATGCCATATCAGAAATGTTTCTTCACAGATTTAGAAAGATCCGGTGTCAGTTTAGTTGCTGACGTTGAATACCGCTTTCATCTCTTCCAGGTTGACATGACCAGACCTTTCTTATTAAAATGAGTTACCCTGTACCAAGAAGTTGTTGAAATGAGTTCTTCATACAAAGTCTAAAGAGTCTGATTTCCATTGCTGAGGCATTATAAGAGGAGTCAGAGGCATGCGTTCGGAGATACCAAGCGGCTCTAAACAGTAAAAATAAAAAATTCTTTACTGAATGGAGGCAAGGGAGAGCAATAAATATTTTTAAGGAGTCTGAGGATTTTCCAAATACTTCTGAGAGCCCATTAAGGCTTTCTCAGCCATACAGAAGAAATCGTGGTCCTGATCTTTTAGATACTGCCTTGCTGTGATGGCTTGGTGTTGAGGGAAGCTTGTTATCACAATCTAAATTTCCCATTGTTCTTCTTGGTGTAAAACGTCTTTCATCTGACCTGTGTCTCTGTTAAGATCTAGAAAAGTCATGAAGTTTCCGGAGTTAGGAATGACTTTGTGCAATTTATGCTGATCATGTTTGATGACTTGTAGACGCTGCTGAGACTCAGTCACTAACAGATAGTTATTCAGGTATGAAAAGATGACTGTGTTTTGCCTCCTGAGATGTGCAAACACTACAGCTAAACATCTGGCATATACTCTGGAGGCTGTCAATAGCCCAAATTACACAGCAGAAAAATATATACATTTCAAATTAACATATACTAATGCCAAACTATATGATTCAATTATTGGAAACTAAATATATCCAGCTATTACTGAAACTGATATTATTCAGGATCTAGTAAAAATAAAGTGTAATACTATTATGGGACTACAAGCACTGCCTCGAATGTTTCTATCTGTTCTGAGGGGTAATTTAAAATATATACTAGTCTATTTTATCTATATGTAAAAATGTGTTGTGTCCTAACACACCCCTGTGGCACAGAGGGATGAAGCTTTGATTGTGACCGAGATGTCCTATGTTTGATTAGCAGTTTGGGCACTGGAGGGGTTGGACTTGGGAAGATGGGAGTGAGTGGCCATTGCTGACTTGCATATTTTGCAGGGGGGGGGGCTCTGGCTCACCACTTAGGGGACACCTAGCAGGAGCAGTGAGTGTTGCATCCATGAAGCATGTCAATACAGTGCAGATGCTGAAAAGTACTGCAAAGTATTTGGCAACCCAGGAAGTAGTCCATGTGTGGAGGCACCCAGAAAGTAGTCTGTGTGTGGAAGCACACACATCTTCATGAGTTTAGGTAACACTGCTGTTCTCAAGACAGCCACAAAGGGGAAAAAAAGCTCTGGGGTAGGCTGCTGCTCAGGATCTACTAGCTGGCTCATTGCCTACCACCTAACTCTTACTTCTGTTGAATAAATAGGACAACGGAGTTTCCTGGGCAGGAATGAATGGGCATAGGGCTGTCACCTAGCCTGTGCATGCTTGTTTCTCACCACATGGTACAAATGGGCCAGTTGGGTACTAGTATTGGAGCCACTGGACATGGTCATGCGGAGAAGGCGGAAAACAGAATGTGCTGTGCCCTATTATGGAAAATTGAAGAAGTGATGCCTACTTTTAAAGGTTGAAAAAGTGATGCCTATTTTTAAAGGCTCTGCAAAACAGTGTGAAAATGAGTGCCCGACCACAACACAGAAAAAACAAATGCACTCGAAAGCTGGTGTCTGAATAATTACAACCAAGGAGCTCACAAGATAAAATGTTTAATCCAGAATACCAAAACAGTCAAGCACTTTCATCCTAGAACATCAGGACTTCTTCAGAGCTGTCAAATTTTAAAAAATACATCAGTTTAAATAGTACATTAATTACAAGTCAACCAATCACAACTTTTAAAACAGTCACCTATAAAAATTAAAAGCTACACACTCAAATATTAATTCAACAAGTTATAAAACTGAA
Source organism: Protopterus annectens (assembly GCF_019279795.1). Classification (NCBI taxonomy): domain Eukaryota; kingdom Metazoa; phylum Chordata; order Ceratodontiformes; family Protopteridae; genus Protopterus; species Protopterus annectens. Next base: position 351,303,425 of record NC_056751.1, read on the forward strand.
GCCCGGTGTTTTAAAATGGGCATGAGGGAACAAAAATCATTTATACCTGGGGTCACCATAGCATTAGTTCTCAATTGCCAACTAAATTCTGCCCTTTCTAATTTATTTTTTTCAGAACCCACCCCTTGGGTCCCTTTCTACTGTTTCTAATATACCAAAAAGAAACTCGTTACATGTCGAGTACTTCTTAAAATGTCTGTACGGGGCATTATTCTCATCTTTTCATCTAATAGCATATACATGTTCATATATCCATTTTCTAAAAGTCCTCTCTGACTTGCCCACATAATAGTGTTGGCATTCTTGACAGACCGCTATATATACTAGTCCACTAGATGCACAGGACCCTGATGCCAAATTCACCTTAATACTAGGTTCCCCTAACAGCACAAATTGTGCTTCTAATATATATTTACAATATTTGGTATTCTGGATTAAACTTTTTATCTTGTGAACTCCTTGGTTGTAATTATTCAGACACCAGCTTTCGAGTGCATTTACTTTTAAAGGCTGATATAATGATCCCTGTATGCACAGGCCTATCAGTTTGACTAATGTCTTTGAGAAATGCTTTGAAATAATACTTTTGAATAAATTAGTTTTACATAATTAAATGGTCTGAAATATAACATTTATCAGCATGAATGTATGTATTCATTATCCTGCTTTACAAATGTGGTTAGTTTCTGTAACTAAATGAGTGACGTTTGTGATCTGAGTTTAGGGTCTACAGGTAATATATGTCCACATAGCAAAAGCCTTTGATAGTGTTACTCATTCAGTTAGTTTAGAACATTTAAATATTTGGGGAGTTGATACTTCTTATCCGGCTATGGCTTCATGGCAGAAAAAATTTACTGAAACAAGATTTGGACAGTATTCAGACATGCTGTGAAAACTACAAGTTATGATTGATTACAACAAATGATCATCAGAATAAAAATTTACAGTTAGCAGTTTCATATTTAAACAGTTGTTGTTCTGAAAAATTAAGTATTAATAGAGATAAGTGTGACATAATGCACTTTGGCCCATCATACTTTATTGATAACCGTACTGTAAACAAAAATTATATTAAGCATGCTATTCACTTTAAAGATCTAAGAATTTACATAGGCAAAAACCTGCGGTTTGACCATAATTTGTCTAGAGAGTTAATGGTGTTATTTCCATAATATTTTGTATTATTTTATCGAGAAATTGGACATTTTACAACCTTTTTCTAAGTCTCTTGTGAGGCCTGTTCTTTTTTGCTTGTGTAATATTGTTCACTGAGCTGAATAAGAAAGAGTGTATAGAAAGTTCATTGAGCAAATTAATTGTGGAAAGCATTTGTAGTATCAGTAAAGGTGACCATGTAAAGCTAGAATTACTTCCTCTTGAATTATATTATCCCTCAATATCTGAACACAATGGTGACATCTTGGTGACAGCCCCACGGTATTTTAGTAAAAGATTGGAGAATCATTTCCAATACGATTTTTGATGGTAGGGAACTAGTTATCATTTCATGTCAAAGTGGCTCAGTCACTTTAGCTTGAAAACCATGCTAAATGCAGATTTGGATAACAATAAAACATGTAAGGAGTTACAGGTCCATAATGATCTGTGGTTGAAAATAGTAATGCAAATATAAAACTATGACACCATGAAAATGATGATGAGTTTTCTGTACTTTTAGGTATTCTCTATGGAATGATCTTATTAGAATATGTATATCTGCATCATTTATGCCTAGTGCTGCCATGTAAAAGCTTTTTTGTTTTTGTTGTTCCAATTTTTTATCTGTACATATGTGCTCAAATCTAACAAATCTAGCAATGGTCTTACAGTGATGCCCCTGTTATGGAATAGTCTGGAGAAGAAGCCTTGTCCTTCTGACCAACTGTACCAGTGAGGGACATTCACTTGTAACAAAGATAGATACACACAGTGTTTCCATCTCTCTCTCTCTCTGTCTCTCCTGACTTGCTTGAAGCACAGAAAAAAAGATCTGAGGTAATCTGGATGACAGGGATGTTATGGGTAAGGGAGGAGCTCTAGAGTCGGATCCTAAACTATAAAAGTGTCCGAGTTGGATCCAAGGTTCGGATCTGAACATACAGGTTAAGGAATGAATAAAAATGAGAACATCAGATCTACATATGCATTTACACCTATGCTAACAAAAATAAATCTTCTCCTGCTGAATTATAATGAAATACCAATAATGATCCATTTGATATACGGTACTTTTTTGCAGATACCTTTCAGGTTTTAATGGTTCTTCTGGCAGACCTGTAGCAGACAACATGTTATGAGTCTCTTGCCCAAACTTCTTAAAAGCAGAAGTTTATTATACTAGGCCTGTTGTAAAAAAGACTCTCACTATAGATGATGATAGTATTCCATAGCTTGTTATTCATGTAAGGAGGAAATGTATGAAATACTTTATTATTAATTCTTTAGATCATTAAGTGCCACATACCACCATGCTAGTAGAAGGCTGAAGCTGCTGCAGTGTAAAAAGGTGTCAGAGTAAACCCAATGAATTAGAGTCCCATCAGTCTGTTCTGCATATTAGAGACATTATTTGAAAGACTAACGTTTTATCATCATGCTACTTAAATAATCTAGATGTCAAACAGTGCAGTTTTATATTTTATATTTAAAACATCTCATTTTTTAAATCTTGCTGGCTTCCATGACTATGTTAAAGACTGTGAAGATGCAGGACTTCAAACTAAACACTCACACTCACACACACACACACACACACACACACACACACACACACACACACATACACACACACACACCATAATATTGCCAAAGTATGCAATGCCATCAATCTCAGTGAAGTGACACACACATTGGTCATTAAATCTTAACAGCTCATTTACTGTAAACTGTCCTGCCTGCTGGTTAAGAGGGTAAAGATGTAAAGTCACCATTAAGGGTCTAACTTCAACATGAAGACCAGTTACTAGTGGAGTATGTAAGGTAAAGTGATGAAACCTGCTCTTTTTAGTATAGTATTCTTGTGTGTAATATTAAACTATGTTTGCCACTGATTGCAGCCAATGATATTTTAAAATTACAAACTACTCTAAATGATTTACCTTAATGGAGTTTACAACAGAGTGCAAGAAAAAAAAATGTTGTTATGCACATTAGAACTGCATCTGCCCCAATTTCTCTAACCACAGGCTTATCACTTTTAACCCTGTTATAATTTAAAAAACTATTGGTACAATAATTGGGGTAGAACTTCAATTTCCTTTATAATTACTGGTGCTTATGGATTTATTCACTCTGTCTTTGGTCCTTTTACCATGCATAGTGAAGTTTCAATACCTCAGTACAAACTTTTGTGATACAAGTTTTGGAGTACGACAACAATTTTATTATAGTAAAATAATGATTGCTAATTTGGAAAGGATACAGTAGTATTCACATAAAGGGGATTAAGGCAGACTGAAGCTCTCATTGCATCAGCAGCAAAGAAAATCACTGTCACAAGCCACCAAGAAGTGTAAATTGGAAATCCAAAGAAAGTTTGATTGCTAATACATAAAGGACAGTTCCACAAATACAGTGATCCAAAAGTCCACAACATTTATTGAATTGTGAGACAGCATAAAACACTGTTGTGAGTTTTTTATACTTCCTGGTGGCTTGTGGCAGTAATTTTCTTTGTTACTGGTCCGTGAGTTTACGGTGTTTGGGTTATATGATTATAGTTTACTAGACTTAAGCTCTCAATGTTTTTTCCATTATTCACTGCATTAATAGGGAGGTTTGTAAAAGATATTTTAGTTATCAGAGATCCAGTAATAATTAGAACAGTAGCATTCAATCTTACGCAAGCCTCTCAGAGCAACTTCTGACACGGGACCTTTACTGTTAATGCCTCACAAGCATATAGATAAAAGGGGATGCTCTTTCTTCATCTTTTCTCCAGATATTGGAGCCACATACCAAAGGAAAGAAGATATTTTGGGACCCTAACTGAACCGAAAAAAAAAGGGAATTAGACAACATTTCTGATCATATAAAATTGTCATAATGGTCCCAGTTCACAGCAGTATCAGTCTGTTATCAGATAAACACATCATAAGAAGTTTTCATTAGGTCTAAATTTGGAATGATTACCATCATGAACTATTTACGGGGAAAAAGCCGAAAGAACAACAACCATCATGAACTATTTTACTAAACTATGAATTCATGAAACTAAAAAAAAAAAACAGTAAATGCCTTTGAAACAAACACTATCAGCATAGCTTCAACACTTGAACCTAGACATGTAAGTTCACATATGGAAATAATCTTGGAGAACAAGCCAGCCCTACTGATATTTTCACAGGACGTCTTCTTGTGTTGAAATGACTACTGAGAATTTCCCTCTGCCTATTCTGATTGAGCATTTCCCTAATCCATGAAACAGAACAAGGACTTATGTTGGTTCAAACAAGATTACCAATAATCCATGGCACAGTATTTAAATGAAGTTCAAGAGGCCAATTAGTCTAACATAATACAATATATACCAGCCCTGTATATGCCTACCATGGTACTTGGATAAAGGTCCTTCTCCTTACTTGAGATAAATCTGCTCAAACTACTACTTCTTGTATTACAGGTAAACATCACCACTGCATGTGTCTTCCCCTGATGAAGAAGTTTTATATGAGACAGATTCAACCTCCTTTGGCTATTCACAATCATTTGGATGGTCTGCACTCCCCATTATGTGGTCTCAGTCTTGAAGATGTTATTAATAACTCAAAACCTCAACTTTGGGATATTTTTCCTATAGCTGAATTTTTCCAATATCTATCAGGCTCTGTGGGCATGGCTTGACAGAGATCTACAACCTTCTGTCTTAGAAAAAGGTGATAGATTATATAAAGCACTTCTTGACAGACAAGAGCTAGCTTTGAATTTGAAGGCTGAGCCTACTGCATTTTTTGCCACCCAGCTTTAAAAATAAATAAATAAATAAAATGAAAACAGTAGCTACAACTACCCCCATTTTGTCCAGACAAAGAAAAGTACAGAGAGGTTGACTATGTCCACCCTTAGCTAGGGCTACTGACAACCATATACACATGGCTCCCTTCTTGAATAAATATATATTACAATTTTCAACACTTGCCTGATTTTGACATGGCATCATACTAGTAATTCATTTAACTGAGCTGGACCAAGAAGCATCTCAAAAATAAAACTGACAACAGGAAACAGACTTTAATGAAAAGCCTGGGAGAGGGGCAAGACTCACTGCACCACACATCCCCAAATCTAAACATATTAACCCCAAGATTTTGTAACCTCGGGCATAAAGGGAAATTTCTCTAACCCCCAAGATTCCCAAAATACCACTCAGCTGTACAGATTTTTGCCTCACATTTCTGGTCTGTACTGTTCTTCATAAAAACTGTGAATTTCTGGCAAATCACTGCGATTGAAGTCATTAAATAATGACATACATTTAAATTTCAGACTTCATATCCTTTAGAAAATGCATGCTAACACAAATCATGATATTCTAACAACTTCCTAAGCTTATAAGAACAATATTTAAAATATGTCCCTATTTTTGGGCTTTTGTCCCTCCATTGTTTTATGCTTTGTCCAGAGTTCTTGCACTAAGAGGTTGAGAGGTATGGTTCATAACCTCACTAAAATCAAGCCCAACTACATGACTAAACAGGAATTGTACTAAACATGATCAAAGAATACTATTGCAAACAAAGTCAGTTCAGTGGAAGCCATGTATCCCAAGAAGGCCTCATAGTATTATAACAATTTTGGCTATGGTGCTTCATGAGGCATCAAATGCATTATAGAGACTCTTTGTAATACAAGCCATTATTTTGCCTGTGATAGTGACAAACATCAGTAGAATACCCTTTATACCATATTCAGGCAACAGTTGTAAAATATAATTTACTTAGTCTAAAATGGAGGTTTGCTATTCTACCATATGTGTCATTCCCAGGGTGAATGTTTCTTAAACAGTGTGTACTATGTTGGAGCCCTGTAAGCAAGCAGGGTGACTGGTGTTTGAAATCTGTGGAAAAGAGATCCACCTGTGACCAGTGCCACTCACCAAAACTGCAGAAAAAATAGCTTAGTCTCTCTCTTTTGCTGTAATTTATTTTTATTCTTAATTTATTTACTTTCAGGCATTTATTATATTTTGTTAACTAGTTTAGTCCTAATAAACTTAACACTCACTCCCTTTGAAAATCAGGGAGAAAAATCTCCAAAATACAAGCCAATGAGTAATTTATATTACTTTATTAGTGCAGTCATTTAGTGTAGTCAATCATCTTGAACAGCAAGTATTTGGAATTAGGAAAGAAGCCAAACCACAATGCAGAAGACAATACATATAGGCGCATATGCAAACTCCAGTAGGACAATAGTAACAGGTCTGAAATGAAACCCCAGAACTTGGAGTTCATAAGCAGCAACACTAACTGCTGCACCCCTTAAGGCATTCACCTTAATATTACAGTAGCCTGGTGCAGACATAGCTTTTAGTCACATGTGTGTTGCTGAGTCTGTTCTACTACTTAAACTACTTGAGAGTAGTGGACATTGAATTTTTCATCTTGCAAACGAAACAGCTTTATTAGAATGTGCTTCAGATTAGTGTTTGGATCTTTTTAAGTCAGGAGAGGGGACAAGTCAATGATACTGAATATTTTTGAGGAATGCCTAAGAATTAATCATGAAAACATCAATTTTGTACTTTCTGGTAAAAAAAACAAAAAACAAAACTGGAGATGAGGGAGGGAAGAAGACAAGCTGATGGAGGAATGTGGGGTCAGGTGATTAGTAGGAACTCATTCAAGAGATGAGTGTTTGCTAGAGCTTTGATTGGGCCTGGTTTAATTTCTGGCTATCTGAGAGTAGTCTTGAGTTTAGGAGTGTTGCCCAGAGTAGGCTGAAGTGAGGAGGTCCAGTCCACAGTGTAAGCCTTAAGAAGGATGGAATTGTACAAGATCAGGTAAAGTGAGATGGGTTTAAAGATGTTGACGCCAGCTCTGGGAAGATGGGAGAGGGATTACACATCTGTAGCGCTTAATACAATGGCTAACTTCACAATAATCCAGTTATAGTCAGTAACATTTACCTTAGGAAAAGTAGCCAACATAGGACACTGGAAGCTAGGAGAAATAAGCAAATAGTATCAGAAGATTTAGGTTTGAAGTCTCTTAATGGATTAAACAGCCAATATTTCAAATGTATCTTAACTCTTCAAGGACTCAGAAAAAACCTTATACCTGTGAGTCGGGTCTATGTTACATCCTCAAAGAGGCTTTCCATCGATGGAATGTCTCTTCGAACTGCAAGAAGATAACTTTCACATGTGGTTGCTAACTAATACATTTAAATACCATAATACAGCTCAAGTGTTCACTCTGACATTCCATATGCTACCAGCTTTGGCATCTATCAATCAGCATGCAAAGCACTGTTATTAAAGTCTTTTTATTTAAAATAAAATTATCATCTAATAAAATGAAAGACATAAGTAAAGCAGACAGTCATTATCCAGCAAATGTGTTTTATTTTATCTAGTGTTATTGCCTGCTGTTTCCCCCAATTTAAATATATACCTGTCAAATCCTGCAATCATGTAAAGGATAGCACTAGCAAACACTGTACACACACACACACACACACACACACACACACACACACACACACACACACACACACACACAGCCCTACGGCATGCACCTCCTATGTAAAGAAACAGGCTAACAATAGGTGGCAACATAATCACAATATTACACTCTATGGCATCTTAAGCTGTCATTTTTTTTCACACTGGTAATATTCTTGACTCTAGAATCTAACACAGCAGTTTTATCACGCCATCTCTAAATATTCTTAAAGTTCTGTGGACTGTTACACCTTGAAGCAATCCATTTCCTCATATCTGTGATCAAACATTCCCTTTTCCTTGCTTCTCTTTGGAAAACTTGTACTGTTCTGATCTAATTCCTGAGTGTCCTTAGGAACTGTTCTAAGTTTAATACTTAGTTAGCAACTGTATCAGAAACCAGCCAGCTGGTACACTTTACTATCACACCTATGACTGAGAAAGAGACCAGATGAACTGAGGAACAATGGTTCATAGCTAGGAGGAAAGTACAGTTGTGTAAGTAAACTTACCATAACAGTAGATGTTCTAATAGATCACTGTTGCAGTAGATTAAGCTATTTGGATCCTATCCCTTGCTAATGGCCAACTTTCAAAGCTTTGGGGCAGATTCCATGTGATCTAACTGTTAGGAGCTCAAGAAGAGTTCCTTGAAAGGATAGTTAGAGCATGAATCCCTTCAGAACTTGTTTGCCTAAAATAAAAGGAGACAACAGCCCTGAAAGAATAATGCTAGAAAACAAAACCAACAATAAACTATAAACACAACTGTACATAACACTATACTCTAGCAAAATAAAAAAAAGTAAAGTAAAGGGGGCTGGAGGGAGAGGAGCCTATTGCAACAGAGATCTATCAGAACATCTTCTGTGATGATAAGTTTACTTATATAACTACTATGTTCAACATATAATCCACTGTTGCAATAGCCTAAGCTATATGGGTACATTACCATAGCTTAGAAACTAGGAAGGGATGAGGCCAATAAATTAATGCTCCAGGAACCCCTAGAGAATGATCCTAGTAATGTTTGTTCTAGATCTGGAAAAGGAATCCAGTCTGTGGTGCTTTCTAAAGGTATGTACACAGGACAAGATTGCTACCTCTAAGATACTTCTATAGTCTAACCCTTTCCAAAAAACCACAGCAGAAGCCAAAGCCCTTGTAGAATGTGTATTAACCCGACCTGGAAGTGGTTTATTATGGTAAGTATAACAAAAGGCAATAGCATGAGACAACTAACTGTAAACTTCATTCTTTCCTTTTAACTTCACAGGAAAAAAACAGCTGATCAGCTTTCCTGAAGGCTTGAGTCTTGTCTATGTAATAACTGAGCTGCTTGTGGACATCTAGTGTGTGAAGAATCTTTTCTCCCTTGTTCTTGGGTTCAGGAAAAAAACAAGGAGATTAATAGTTTGGCTTAAAGTAAACTCTGAGACTACTTTCGGCATAAAAGAAGGATTAGTTCCCAAAGAAACTCTATCCTTATGAAAAATGAGATAGGGTTGAGTGGCCGTAAGTGCCTGCAACTCAGATACACATTTTAGCAGAAGTCAGAGGAATGATAGAGGGGAGTAACTCACACATATAACCAAAAACCAGAGGCATCCAGCCCTGATGTGAGTCCTGGTCCTTGGGAAGGCACCAACAAGAAAATGTTTTCCACTTGCACATATATTATTTGTTAGTAGCAGTTTCTTTTTTTTTTTTTTTTTTTTACTTCTTTAGTATTTGCTGCACATTATAAGGAGAAAAGGTGCCTAAAGGATCTCAACATTTTATTATTCAAGTAGTGAGCTGAAGACTTTTCAGGTTGAGGTCTATCAAATGACCTCTGTCGTGTGAGTAAATCCAGTCTGTGAGGAAGTCTCTGGTAACTGTCCTTAACCAGATTGAAAAGAAAGAAAAAACACTGTTGCCTGGGCCAAAAAGGAGTTACCACCACATTTTAGCTGTCTGCCAGGAGTCCGGGAGCAGAATTTCTTTAGTTGTCAGTTCTGACAGGAGGCAAACAGATCTACTTGAGGCATTCCTCACAATTGTATCAATTCTTGGTAGAACCTAGGATGACATTTCCATTCTTGGTGGTCTGTCCTAGTCCTGCTTAGCTTGTCTGCACTCAAGTTTTGCTCTGACAGAATGTATGAAGCCTGAAAAGTCAGCTTAAGCTAAGCTGCTATCTCAAGCTATCATACCAAGTCTGCGAAGAGGGCACAATCTGGTACCCTCCTGTTTATGTATCACATCATTGTGGTATTGTCTGTGTAAATTTGCAGAGGTCCTGGGGACCAGATATGATTTAAGGCTTTCAAAGTGATGATCACTGCCAACATCTCCCTGACATTTATGTGCTCCTTTCTGTTGTAACAGTTCCACAGACTTTGCACTTTCACCCCTTTGGAGACTATACCCTATGCCAGAAGTCTGAAGCATCTGTAGTGAAATTAAATGACAAAGATAAGCAATGGCTCTGGTACTCTGTTGTGTTTTTTGTACTTGTTCATCCTTTGACTCACTTTTTTTAATACACAATCACCTGTAGTGACAGACTGCAGAGGGATCGGAAAAGAAAATAGGATACCTGGATTGCTAGAGTTGTAGTCTATCCACCAGTGAATCTTCCTTTTTACAAATCCCAAAACAGAGATCTTAAAAAACATAAGGTGAAGATGCTAAGTCCAAACTGACCTGCGGTACCAGTAGATCTTTCGCATATGGAGTCTGGTCAGGGGAAGCATGATAATCATCAGTATCATGTATCCCAAGATCCCGAGAAATTCCCTTGCAGATAACTGACTTTGAGAAGAGAAATTCAGGAAAGACTGTTGTAACATCTCTACTTTGTCTAGAGAAAGAAAGATCTGCTCTAGGAAGAGCCTATCAGACTTCCCAGGAATACAATTCTGTATGAAAGGATGAGAGAAGATTTTTTTGTAAGTTGATGTGAAAACCCAGGCTGACTAAGAGATTGTAAACAGTTGCTAAAGAGAGTTAGCAACTGGAGAAACAGTTTGCAAAGATAGTCCAAATATGGATAAAAGTGAATACTTTGAAGTTTACAATAAGCACTTAGTGAACCTGGATACTTTGTGAATACCCTTGGTGCAATGGAAAGTCCGAAGGGTAGTATGGACAACTCATAATGTAAGCCAGACACAGACAACCTTAAAATGAACAATTTGGCATTAGAAATGTGATGATAACCATCCTTCAAGTCTAGCTTTGCCATGAAAGTTAGAGAAGGCATCAAAGGTAAAAGGGAATGAAGAAAAATCATTCATTCTGAAATTTGGAATCTTGACAAAATGGTTTAGAAAGGGACCTTTCACTGATCTCCAGGATCTTTCTTTCTTTGGTACCAGAAAAATTCTTAAATAAAACACTTAAAAAAAAACTTAAATAAAACTTAAATAAAAAGACAAGGTTCACCGGACAAGAAGGAATACCCTGGAACAAGAGGAGAAATTCCCACTGCCATGTACACCCCTGATGAATTACATTGAAAACCCACTTGTCTGTCCCAATCTGGTGCCACAGAGGAAGAGGAAGCCTCAGGAATATGGAACATTTGTTAGGATGGGAAAACAAGGGGGAAGCCTGAACAGGCAAATAGTCATGCTGACTGGGAGGGGACTGTCCCTGATTTTTGCAGTTTCCTTTCTTTCTAGAGCATTCTTACTGTTGCTTTTTACAATTCTGTTTATAGTCACATTGCTGCTTAGATTGCCTATTAAGAAATGGGGCTGAAGAGGAAGGGAAATTCTTATTTACCTTGAGAAAGGATGGTTAAAAATCTAAATAACTCCTTGAGTCAACTTTCCCCTTTCATCACACTTCTTAAGTACCTCAGCTGCAGAAAGGCCAAATGTAACTTTTAAAAATTTCAGCTTTGACATCTTCAGGAAGATTTTGAGAAGAAAGCCAAGCCAGTCATCTCAATACTGATATAGATGCATCAGCTCTAGAGGAACCAATAGCATCATAAGCACATTTTCAAATATGCTTAGTAATTTGAGAAGCATATGAAAAAGAAGCATTCAAAGACATTTTCCCTCAGAATAATGAAAGTTAAGCAATGACTTCTATATATTCTCAAAGGTCAGAAGCAGAACTCTTAGCATACGAGCTTGACATTTTAAAGTCCTGAATGATAAAGTACGTGAAGAATACATTTTCCTCCCAAACTTGTCCAATGCTTTTCCATCCTTGTCAGCGAGAGAGGGATTAGCAGCAGTGATCCATCTTGCATATTTTGAAGGAGAAATCCCAACAGGGTCTAATCTATGCTGAAAAAAATGTTTATGAGACCTAGGTATCTTGTATGACCTATTAGACTTTCTAAGACCAGGGGGTCTAATATCAGGTAAGTTGAAAGCAGTGAGAAAAAACATTGTTTAAAGCTGGAAACAGGAGGAATAGCTGCAGAATTTGGCACTTCCATCTATAACAAATCACAACATGTTTTCTGTTTTACAGGAATTTCATTCTGTTTCCACTTAAAAACCTCTTTCATCGTAGATAAAGTTTCAAAACAGTATATATATCTTCAGTAGGGAAATCAAAAACCATGCTTTCCACAGAACCAAAGTGTTCAGATTTGTGAAGAAGTTCTTGAAGCATCCCTTCCCTGTAATATCTGAAAAGCCATATCATAAGGAAGGGAAACTATTTTTCTTTTTGCTGCCTGAAGCAATGGGAGGCAAGGAAAAGGCACTAACAAGTTCCATAGCAAATCCCAGTACGTCTTCCCTGTGCATAGAAATAGTAACAAGAGACTAGAACGTTTTCTCACTATGTTCACCTTTCCTGTGGGGTCTCCCTGGAAAAAGACAGGCTCTCATCGGGCATACTTGTCCCAAATGCAAGTCTTTCATCCTGGCTAAGTGAAGAACCTTCTCTTGGCCCCTTCCCTAAGACTGACAAGAATGGCACTCCCTTGCCCAGCAATGGCATCTCTAAAAGAGGAGAGAATGTAACTATCCCCTGGTCTTTGATGACTGCATGTGCTACACCAAGAGGACTGGAGGAAAAGATGAGCAGTATGAGAAACAACAAGAGGTCACAACAGGGTCACCCACCAGCAATGAGGCAAAATAGAAGCTGACCTGGCACCAAAAGACTCCTTGACAACTTTCTTATTCTTCTTCTTGCAGATGAGGAAGGCAAAACAATGGACACTGGAGGTTTCTCCCTCAGTAATCCACAAAAAGAGACCTCAAAAGTGGATACAGGAGCCTGAATGAGCCAGTAAAGGGTATAGCACAGAAAAAGTGCTTCTGAGATCATTTAAACTACTGACAATTCCCCACAAGCACAGTATCCTGCCCCAAGTACACAAACACTCAAGTTCTAACTAAATTTCTAGTCAAAACTTAAACTTTTCCACACAAGAAGTTCATAAAAACATTTACATCTCAGCTTCCTTAGAAATGAAAGGACAGTCCACACAAAAATAAGTTTCCTAACTAAATACAATATTATTTTTACTGGAAGGGTTTCAATAGGAAATGTATCGTCTGCCTTCAAAGAGTCACAAATACACTGATAGTTTAACAGGGCCCACTGAAGGAGCTCTCTTCAGTGACCAAAAAAAAAGGTCTGAAGAGATTCACTCTCCAACTGTCCTTTTATGGAGCTCTTCTTGAGCTTCTGACAGAATGCATGGAAAGTGCCACATAGCAACACTAAACCCTCATATGCAGAGGCCTTTATCAGTAAGCTTCCCAAGCAACAAGGACCTCCAAAGCTGAAAGGCAAACAAACACCAATCACAACCAAAGTGTCACATAGCTCACAACACCAGTGTGCCACCCAACAACAGCCCCAAAGGCAAGGCAACATACCCAACACTTTAGTCATAGGTGACTCTATAGTCACACTGATGTCCCACTCACTAGGCTGAACAAGGAGAAAATTACAGTCAGGTGCCAGGATCCGCCACATAATGCATGCACTCAAGTCACTCCACAAGTACAAATATGACTCTGTCATTGTCCATATTGGAGTGAATGACTTGAGACGTACCTCCCTGGACTACATGAAAAGAGACATGGAAGAGCTCTTGAATCATGTGGCCCAGGCAAGTATGACCCTAGCCCTGAGTCGCATCCTGCCTTCGCCCAAAATGATACCACACTATAAGGACAAAATAATTGACTACAACAACTGGTTAAGCTTCTGGTGTCATTCAAAGGGGATCCAGTATCTGTCTGCCTGGGATGACATGATCAACAGACCACGATGCTTTGCCAGAAATGTCTGCACCTGTTGCCCCTGGGATTCAGGTTACTGGCTAAGGCTCTTGCCACCCCTATAGTGCCTTTTTTAGGCAAAGTTCAAAGGACAAAACCACCACCATAACAGGTACAAGCATGCAAAATCTGAAGGTAATGCTACTCAATGCTAGAAGTCTAAACCTCAAAATGCACTCTCTCGAGGCACTCCTAAAAATGGAGAACATCAGTATCTGTGCAGTAACTGAGACCTGGTTTAAGGGTCCAGAGAGTACCCCTGCAATATCAGGCTACAACTCTTACCACACTTTTCAGCCACCAAACCAGGACCGAAACACTAAAGCTGGAAGAGTATCCATATTCTCCAAGGACATTCATACCACCTGGCTAGTTGCCCAACACAATGTGTCTGAAATTCGCCAGGTGCAATTACCACTAGGGAAGACTGCAATCCAAATTGTAGCTTGCTACAGATCCCCCACCATGCCCCAAGATTCTCACTACACCTTTCTAAACATACTGGAAAATATTACAATACAACCAAACACCCTAACACTGGATGATTTCAACTACCCTGCCATTAACTGGGAAAACTACTCATGTACCAACACCTTTGCCCAACGGTTCTTGGAATTCATAAATTCCAGTGCTCTGGATCAACTAATCCATAGTCCCTCCAGGGGCTCTACTATCATAGACTTGGTCATTACCAACATGGGAAATCGATGCTCCACACCTATGGTCATCCCCTCGTTGGTCAGGTCTGACCATAAGCTAATCACCCTTGACATCTACATCTACATCCCGTCTTCACCCGCAGTAAGGAAACCACCGTAAAAAACTCCTCCAAAGCCAACTTCATGCTACTCAAGTCAGAAGTGACAAACTTCATGAAATCTGTGCAGACGAGAACTGAAACTTCGACTGCTGAATTTTACACTAAGGCACTGTACAAGCACATCCACTCGTGCATGAATTATGCCATCACAAATAGAACCAAGACACTCTCCTCCAAAAAAGGAAGCCAATCTGGTGGTCCCCTGCCATAAACAAACTTTACAACAAAAGGAAGAAACTGTTGCAGAAAAAAGGAAAATCCCAGGATGCAAAAAACTCCCTTACCAGCCTCAGTAAGAAGCTGAGATCCCTCATAAAATCCTCCAAAGCTAGTTATGAAAACAAAATTGCCAAAGATTCCAAAGACAACCACAAGGCATTCTATAGCTATGTCAAGAATCTAAATGGCAATGCTCAGATCTGCTCTGAGCTACAACAGAATGGCATTAAATATACTGATCCCAAGGATATTGCCAATATCCTGGCAGATCGATTCAGTGCCAACTTCATCCCCTCTCTCACCCACTAAAGGGCCCATCTCAATACTGAAAGATTGCCAAATTGTGGTAATAACGGCCACACAGGTAAAAAACACACTCTCCAAAGCTAAGAATACAGCATCCATGGGACCAGATGACATCCCGGGCTGTGTACTACATGAACTACAAAATGAACTGGCACCTCACCTAAGTGTCATGTTTAATCATAGCCTCACCTTAAACTTCATGCCCACTGAGTGGTGCACAGCTACAGTTATCCCACTCCACAAGGGGGGATCCACCTTGGATCCTGGGAACTACTGCCCCATCAGTCTGATGAGCCTGATCTGCAAGGCCATGAAATGTATTATCATGGAACTTAGAAACAAAGACATTGGCAACCTTTAAACACTGGACCCCACCCAGTTTGGGTTCATGAAAGGCCGATCTTGTCTCCTGAACCTGATTGACTTGTTCGAATCAGTCTCCAGAGCTGTGGACGAGGGTAAGGCAGTTGCCAAGGCCTATCACACCATCCCCCACTCTGGAATCATAGATAAACTTACTAAGCTGGGCATTAATCCTTACATCACTCAAGGGGTTGCCAACTGACTTACTGACAGAACCCACACTGTAAAAGTAGCCAACTCCAAATTCAGCTCCAGACAAGTGACAAGTGGAGTACCTCAGGGTTCAGTCCTGGGACCGCTCTTGTTTGGCATCTACTTCTCTGAAGTACAGTCCAACACTAAGGGACTCTGGCTAACAAAGTTCGCAGATGACTGCAAACTGGGAGCCATTACTGAATCCCCAAATGATGTGGATATTCTACAAAAGGGCCTTACAGAAACAGATGCTTGGTGCCAGAGCCATGGACTCAAGCTCAATGCCAAGAAATGTATAGTTATCCCCTTTGGGAAAAAACATGTACCCCTGAATTACCACATAGGTGGCAGTACACTAAACATCGAAAGTGTAATAAGAGACTTAGGGACACAGGTGGACAGTGGTCTCACCTTCGATAACCACATCACCACAACAGTCAGGAAATCCTTCTAAGTGGCGCACCTCATCACTAAGGGCTTTTCATCCAGAAAAAAGGAGGTCATTGGCTCACTGTACTCATCTCTCATTAGACCCATAATAGAATACAATGCCCTGTTTGGTATGTACCTCTCAAGACATCTGATACAACTGGAAAGGCCACAGAAATGCCTCACTAAAAGAATCACAGGCCTAAAGCAGATGCCCTATGCTGACCTTCTAAAAAATCTCCAGCTATACTCTGTCACATATCGTCTACTCCAAGGTGATCTCTGCTTAACATACAAGGCCATGTCAAACCCAGAGCTGTTGGACATGCTACACTTAAAGAAATCTCAATCCTTCAGAGCCACATGCTCCAGGGATCTAAACCTTGTCATCACAATGAACAAAACATGCTGGAGGGATAGGTTCCTGACCCAGAGACTCCCCAGACTCTGGAATAGACTGCCTATATATGTCAAGCAGAGCGCCTCTTTGTCCCTCTTCAAAGGGAACCTTGACGATTGGATGGGAGATAGGAAATTCACCGTGGGGATCACGTCAGTCACCCTGCTAGACAGTGGTCCAGGGAAGTAAATATTGTGGGAAGAAATAACCAGGGAACTGTTATGGCTAGGCTTGTATAGGCCCTAAGGCCGATAGCCTAGTACCAACCTATGAACCTATGAATAAAGACATATTGCACATATTCTATAGACAAAATATCTCAACTACTCCTCTCCCAGCATAAACCATTGGTTTTGGACTCACACAAATGGGTTGCAAAACCTAGACAGCCCATCAACATTCCTATTAGCCAGTTTATGTCTATGGGTGATGGTATATGGAAAGGTTGAAGTAATACTGCTTTTAAGCATAACTTTGCGTAGCCATCCTCCTATTCACTCAGCCCTTGTAATGGGGTATGATCTGTCACTGTAATAAAGTGGAAGATAGTGCAGAGAATTAAGTCTCTGAGCTGCTAATAAGCTGTTTACTGTAGTTCAGGGTTAGATTCTTTCCACCTCTATTTATCTCCTGTGTGATCTTGACCAAGCCACCCAACCAGAGGGTACTCGCCAGTCACCAATGAAATGGAACACCTGTATCTAGTGGGAGTTGCCTGGATAACAAATGAATAAAATATATAAAAATAAAATGTCTGCCTAAGAAGTAGTACCTTAGAGAGTAGAAGGCTCACATCACAGCCAAGCATTCCCTTTTAATGGCTGAATAATTTTGCAACAACACAACTTTTGACTGATGTAGCACATAGATTGCTCCTCTCCTTGAATATCACCAGATAATGTTGTTCCCAAACCTACTTCTGATTTATCAGTACTCAAAGTAAATTCCCTGGGAAAATCAGGAGTCACTAACACTGATTTAGAACATAATAGTCTTTTCAGATGATTAAATGACTTGTCTGCCTCAGCAGACCATTGCACTTTGACAAAAGCTTTTCCTTTTATAACATCTGACAAAGGATAGGCAACAGTTACAAAATTAAATATGAATTTATTATAATACTCATCGAGTCCAAGGAAAGCCTTCACTTCATTTTTTAGCAGAGGGTATAAGGCCAGTTTTTTATAGTGCCAGTTTTTATATCTCTGGGTTTACCACCCATCTTCCTACATGGTATCCCAAATAACTGGAATCTACCATACCCAATTTACCTTTTTTAGCATTAACCATCCAGCATTCCTGTCTTATATACTCTAACACAACCTGCACGTTTGTTAGCTGTGAGTTCCACTGTACTGAATGGATAACCATATCCTTTAGATATGCAGCAGTGTAGCATGAGGGGTGCTTCAGTTATCCATCAGTTCTGAACGGGGGCTGGAGCTCCATGCAAACCATATAGTAGCACTGTCTATTGAAATAAACCAAGAGGTACAGAGCTGCTTTCTTTTTCTTTATCAGAAGGGGGAAGTATTATCTGTCAATGCCTCTTTGTGACATTTAATGTGATTAAGATCTTGCTTTTCCTAGTTATCTATCAGCTCATCAGTTCTGGGCATGGGATATCTATCGAACTTTGAGATGCTACTCAGTTTGTAAAGACGTTACAGAATCTGATACTTGCATTAGTTGTAGGAAGTAGCAGTGTCAGGCTGCTCTGTTCTCTCTGTGTCTTTGCTATGACTCCAAAATTCAGCATTTTTTGAACATATTCTTTTACTAATTGCTTCTGGCTCCAGTACTCTCTAAGATTTGAAACTAACAATCACCACAGGTGTTGTCTCTGTATTATGCTGTATCGTTTTAGTTCTCCCACACATTTCTGAGAATTCTCCTTTATCTCTTTAACAAATGTTCTTATTCCATGATTTTTGACAAGGATTCCTCTAGCTGTATTTCAGGTAGAGATTCTCTGGTCTCTCCAGTATGAATTTCATCTTGCAAGCTAACCACAGACATTTAAATGTCTTCCCATGCCTTTAGTACAGTAATGTTGCAAATTTGATCTTTCTCATTCCTGCTTGTCTAATTTAGTAGATCACTCCATTTAGTCTTTCCATCACCTCAATGAGCCTTGCCAGTTAACCAAAAATTTCTGTGAATGTACTAATATTAATACATAATCCCCCTAGAGTCCAGTATCTTATCTTGTCCTCCTTTACTATGGACATGACCAGCTTTGGTCTATCTTATAAACAAATGCAGTGCTCTGTTATGCTTTTAAATGTCTTGTCTTCTTCCCATGTCTCATTAGTAATATCAAACAGACTTCCTGGATGCCTGCCATACAAAAATTCACATGGGGGTAAACCCAGTTGAAGTTTGAGACACCTGTCATCACAAACAGCAAGTACGGTAACAACTGGTCACAATTCTTACCGTCTCCAATAAGTACTTTTCTTAACATGAATATTAGCATTTTATACAACTCTCAATTAAACCATCAGTCTGCAGATGTACACTGATATTTTTATTTACTTAACCTTAAAATACTGACACAACTGGAGCAACACCTTTGACATAAAAGTGTGTCTTGGTCAGTGCATATCAATTTAGGAACATCCTTTATAGAGAATAACAGTACTGGTTCTCTAACAATAGAGTTGGCATTCGCCTTGTGCAATGGTACAGCTTCTGGAAATATTGCAGCACCATCCATTACTAACAGTATGTACTGAAACACATTACTAGAATTCACTAGTGGTCCCACAATATCCACAGCAATACACTCAAATGGTATTTCTATAATAGTCATTGGAATCAATGAACTTTTAATTCTAACATAGGCTGCAGTTTCCTAACACCATGAACACACAGCACAGATAATTTCTATTTCTTTCATTATACCTGGCCATTAAAATCTAGCTAACTATTCTTGCCTTAGTTTTGTCCATCCCCAGGTGACCTCTTAATACATGACTATGGTCCTAGAAGGCTTTGGCACCAAAATGATGTATAATTTTCTCATTATTTTTACTTACTCTGTATAACAGATCATCTTTTAATTCAGATTATGGGTAAATAGTAGTAGGAACAATTTGTTTGTTGGTGCTGGGCAGCCACGGTGGTGCAGTGGTTAGCATTGCCACCTCACAGCAAGAGGATCTCTGGTTCGATCCTTGGCTAGGGTGCCTTCTGTGCAGAGTCTGCATGTCCTCCATGTGGTCGCGTGGGTTTCCTCCGGGTGCTCCAGTTTCCTCCCACATCCCAAAGACATGCTGTAGGTGGATTGGACACTCTAAATTGGCCCTAGGTGTGAGTGTGTGCATGTGTGTACCTTCTGTGGAAGGTTGGCTGGCAACCCGACACTGTAAAACTCCACTGCCAATCATGAGTGGACAGGTGATCCGCTGTGGCGACCCCTAACCGGGAAAAGCCGAAAGAAGAAGAAGTAGTTGGAACAATTTGTTTACTATCTTATCCTATAAACTTAGATATAGTTTCTCTTGCTCTACTTAATGTTTCATCTTCCCATTGTATCTTTTTAACATTTACTTGGCTCACCTGTAAGTATGTTAATTCAGGGTTACTTTCTTCTACAACTTTTCTTAAGGTAGAAGCCATAATTTCCTTTCCCAAAAAATTTCACTGGAGCTTCTTGGGTATCTTCCTTTACAACAGGTAGTTTCAGGCAAAAATATACCTCTGCTTTAATTTTTAAAATTCTGTTCATCCCTGTTGTTCAGAGTCCCCTCTTTACTTAACTTTCTGTTCCTCTTTCACCTAAATGGATTCAGAACTCTGCTTTTTTTTTTAAATATCATAAAATCAGAACTCATTACTATTCCTCTGCTCTGAGCACCCTTCTTCCTCTATTCTTTATCAGTTCTTCATTTCCTGTGCTGACATCTTTTACCACTGCAGTATCAAGTTTTTATAAACTGTTACTGGAACAAGTTTCTGATAACACACGTGATCTTTTTCCCAGTACAACCATAACCAAATTATTGCCCTTTATATAGTTCTATTAATTCATTTCTCCTGTTTTTGATTCAAGACATCTCTAAATCTGTCACTGTCCTGCCATCCCCCAGTCTTATACTGGACAGACATATCATGCCGTTGGTTTATCTCATCCTTATTAGGTGTCCTAGCTTACCACACAGTATCCGTAGCATCTTTCAATTCCCACATTTTCATAATGCTTTAAACTGGGAAATATTTTCCTATTAGGACATCATGGGCCAAATTAGGAATCACAAAGATGAAAAATGTTTTTCCTATAACTGTTTGAATTTTCTCATATGTGATTGGATATTTCTTTCTGTCAATGTGAATACATCTGTCCTTTGCTTGTTACTAATGTTATGTATAAATACATAGGGACCTTTATTTATTATTTATTTAAGATTTATTTTACCAGGATAAAATCTGACTGGACTGCAGGTGCCCATTTTCAGAGGAGTCCTGGGGAGAAAAGCTCCAAGACGTTACAGTGTGAATAGATAGGTTTTTACAGAGTGACAGCTGATTACAAATAAGGAGTTGGCTAACATATGATAGAATGTTAACATAAAAAGGCAGAAACAGTTAAATGCATAACAATTTAATAGTACAGTCAGGAGATCATATACTTTACACTACTAGTATAGTAGGTGCATGCAAGGTATTAAGTATATATTCACAATATTTACAAAAACATTGTACAAAACACATGGGTGACAGTGTAGAGTGAGCATCAGAAGTAGGTACATATTTATAATATTTACAGAGTATTCAATGCACATAGGTGACAGTGTAAAGTGAGCATCAGAAGTAGGTACATATTTATAATATTTACAGAGTATTCAATGCACATAGGTGACAGTGTAAAGTGAGCATCAGAAGTAGGTATATATTTATAATATTTACAGAGTATTCAATGCACATAGGTGACAGTGTAAAGTGAGCATCAGAAGTAGGTATATATTTATAATATTTACAGAGTATTCAATGCACATAGGTGACAGTGTAAAGTGAGCATCAGAAGTACGTACTTATTTATAATATTTACAGAGTATTCAATGCAGATAGGTGACAGTGTAAAGTGAGCATTAGAAGTACGTACTTATTTATAATATTTACAGAGTATTCAATGCAGATAGGTGACAGTGTAAAGTGAGCATTAGAAGTACGTACATATTTATAATATTTGCAGAGTATTCAATGCACATAGGTGACAGTGTAAAGTGAGCATCAGAAGTACGTACATATTTATAATATTTGCAGAGTATTCAATGCACATAGGTGACAGTGTAAAGTGAGCATCAGAAGTACGTACATATTTATAATATTTGCAGAGTATTCAATGCACATAGGTGACAGTGTAAAGTGAGCATCAGAAGTACGTACATATTTATAATATTTACAGAGTATTCAATGCACATAGGTGACAGTGTAAAGTAAGCATCAGAAGTAGGTACATATTTATAATATTTACAGAATATTCAGTGCACATAGGTGACAGTGTAAAGTGAGCATCAGAAGTAGGTACATATTTATAATATTTACAGAGTATTCAATGCACATAGGTGACAGTGTAAAGTGAGCATCAGAAGTACGTACATATTTATAATATTTACAGCGTATTCCGTGCACATAGGTGACAGTGTAAAGTGAGCATCAAAAGTAGGTACATATTTATAATATTTACAGCGTATTCCATGCACGTAGGTGACAGTGTAAAGTGAGCATCAGAAGTAGGTACATATTTATAATATTTACAGCGTATTCCGTGCACATAGGTGACAGTGTAAAGTGAGCATCAGAAGTAGGTACATATTTATAATATTTACAGTGTATTCCGTGCACATAGGTGACAGTGTAAAGTGAGCATGAGAGGCATTGGGGGTAAAGCTGCTTATAGCGTGTTGAGGATTCAGGTGGGGTCTTTGCAGTTGCAAAGAAGGTTAGCATAAAGGTATGATTTAAGGAGGTCTTTAAATATGATTATGTGATTTTTTAGCCTGAGGTTAGGAGGGAGAGTGTTCCATGCTCTTGCAACATCATAAGAGAATAGGGCTTCTCCAGAGCTGTTCTTACATGCATTGACTTTGTCCAGGGATTTGTTACTGGATCGTAGTGCCCTGTTAAGAGTTGTGGAAATTTAACATGCCTGCTAGGGCAGGGGCCCTGTCAGGCTGGTAAAGAATTTGATGAGGTATGATGAGTTGGTGGTAGTGTAGTAAATTTGGAAATTCTAACTAGTGTAGTTTAAGTAGGGATTGGTAGTGATGGGAGTGTGATCTAGAATTTGTTGCGAACCTAGCTATTTTATTGTAGCATATGGAGAGTTTGGTCAGGTCAGTTTTATTAATGTTGGTTAGAACTGGACAGGCATAAAGTAATGATGACAGGAGATGAGTTCTCTCTATAGTAGTTCTAGACTTGGGGATTGGGAACTCTTTGCTATGATAGAGACATCCTAGTTTCTTTTGTACTTTGGAGATAGTTTGGGATATGTGTTTGTTGAATTTAAGTTGTAGATCAATTGTGATGCCAAGGAGTTTGGCCTCAGTTACTGAAGTGATGAGGGTGTTATTGGCCAAGAGAATGGTGAAGGTGGTGATATGGATAATCATACTTACAGAATCCAGTAAAACTTGAAGTTTTCTCCCTTCAAAATATAAAAAAAATTCACTAAGTTGATTATAATATAATGAAAGAAAAATGCAGATTCAACAATTTAAGCTTCTATTTTATCACATTCCATAGGAATATGTCAATTTGTAGCATGTAATTCAGTTTTCCTATTTCTGTGGCAGGTATTCTTTTCAGTACTAGAAGAACAGAGTCCGGCTATATGACCACTTCCTCTACATCGATAACAAGTTAATTCATTACTTGATACTTTCATGTTTCTTACAACAACTTTAGATTTAAAATCAGACAGTTCAATTTTTAAAAACGAGCCATTAACTAATAAGCATACAAACCACAATGCTTTGCCAGAGAAGACCTGCATCTGTCTCCCTTGGGCTTCAGGCTCCTGGCAAAGGCTCTTGCCTCCCCCATAGTGCCTTTTTTAAGCAATGTCATGAGGTCAAAACTACCAACATGAAAATTTCATCAAAATGTAAATTAAAGGTCATGCTGCTAAACACTAGGAGTCTAAACATGAAACTGCACTCATTGCAAGCATTCTTAACCCTGGAAGAAGCTGACATTTGTGCAGTCACAGAAACCTGGTTCAAAGCTGCAGAGAGCACCCCAGCCATACCAGGTTACTTATCCTATAATTCATTCAGACGAGTTGTAATATATATAAAAGACATACACATCTCTAGGCTGGTCAAACAGTTTTATGCACAGGAAACACTCCAGGTGCAGTTAACAATTGACAAGCCCCCTATTAAAATCATAGCTAGCTACAGCCCTCCAGCTTTGACTCAAGATGCCCACTCCACCTATCTGGACCTCTTCAAATCAATCAAAATTCAACCTTTTACCCTGATTTTGGGCGACTTTAACTACTCAACCATAGATTGCAAGAAATAGTCATGCCAAAACACAAATGCCCAGAGATTCCTTGATTTTGTCAATGCAAATGCCTTGGACCAGTTGGTTGACACCCCACAAGAGGTGAAAATATCTTGGACTTGGTATTAACCAAAATGAGTAGCCACTGCAGCATCCCTACAGTGTCATCATCCCTGATAAGATCCAACCACAAAGCAGTCACTTTCAAAGTCACCATCTGCCCAGATCCCCCTTCCCCCTAGCTAGGGTCAAACAAAAAAACTTCTCCAAAGCTAATTACAACCTCCTGAGGGAAGGTATAAACAGCTTCACAGCCTCTGCTGGCATACAGGTTCAGTGAAAATTTCACTCCTCTGTCCCCTCCCATCAGTAAAACAGGATATCCCTAGTACCTACCCCCCCACCCCTTATCTCTAGGGAGCAAGTCATCACTGCCCTCTCAAAGGCAAAAAATACAGCCTTCATGGGACTCAATCATATCCCAGGCTGCATCTTACATGAACTCAGGCAGGAACTTGCAGCACCATTAGGCACCCTATTCAACCAAAGCCTGAATACCGGCTTCATTGCAGTTCAGTGGAGGACAGCCACTGTCATCCCTTTGCACAAAGGTGGACCGTCCACAGATCCAGCAAATTACAGACCCATCAGCCTAACTAGCCTGATCTGCAAGGCCATGGAGCGGATTATCATGGACCTCATTAACAAGGACATTGGCAACTTCCAAACACTTGATCTCACACAGTTTGGTTTTGTCAAGTGGAGGTCATGCCTGTTAAATTTGGTCTCCTTCTTTGAGACAGTAACCAAGGCCATAGACGAGGGGAAGATGATGCACACCATCTACCTTGACCTGACCAAAGCCTTCAATACTATTCCCCACTCAGGTATAACAGATAAACTCTCTCAAATGGGTATCAACCCATGTGTTACCAGATGGGTAGCAAACTGGCTCACTGATAGAACCCTCCTAGTCAAAATAGGGTAAGCCACCTCAAGTAGCAGACCCATAACAAGTGGTGTACCCCAGGGATCGGTCTTTGGGGGGGTCTGCTGTTTGGGATATACTTCTTGGAGACGCAGGCCAAATCTAGTGGGTTATGGCTGACCAGGTTTGCAGATGACTGCAAGCTGGGTGCTGTCATCAATTCCCCTAGTGATGTGGACATCCTTCAAGAGGGTCTAACCCAAACAAATGACTGGTGCCAGAAACATGGCCTCACACTGAATGCCAAAAAATGCATAATCATCCCTTTTGGGGAGAGTGATGTCCCCACATATTATCACACTGATAATAAGATCCTAAGCACACAATCAATAGTGAGGGACTTGGGCATATAGGTTGATAGCAAACTGACTTTTGACCACCATATTGCCTTTGTTGTACAGAAAGCTTTCTACATGGACCACTTCATTAGTAAGGCTGTCTCATCCAGGGACAAAGTGGTCATAACATCCCTGTATTCTTCCCCTTATAAGACCCGTTACTGAGTACAGTTCCCCTTTTGGCATATACTTCACAAAGCACATGCAGCAGCTGGCATGACCACAGAGGTTCCTCACCCAGAGAATCCAGGGTCTCAAACATCTACCCTACACTGATAGCCTAAAAGCCCTGTCCCTCTACTCATTCTCCTACAGACTCCTCAGTGGTGACCTCTGAGTGGCATATAAAGCAATCTCAGACCCTGCCCTGATGGGACTGCTGCATATCATTACCTCAAGCTCCACTCAAGTAACCCACACAAGCGACCTCAACCTGGTCTGTGACATCAACAGGACTTGTTGACAGAACAGATTTATGTCCCAGAGACTCCCCCTTTTGTGGAATAGACTCCTTTTCCACATAAAGTAGAGTACCTCATTAACCCTTTTTAAGCGCAACCTGGGTAACTGGATGGGGAACAGAAAATACACCCCTGGGATTCCACCTGTGTCCCTGCTTGACAATGGCAGAGGGTGCTGACATGTTGGAACATTGGCTGAATTCTTGGCTAGGCTTGTAAGGGCCTCAGGGCCAACAGTTTAGTAACCTCCTATGATCCCATACTTACAGCTTTTGGAACACTTTGCAATATACATCCTCTTATATTACTAGATAATGCTCTTTTAAATGTGTCAACTACAAACATTTCTAATATTTTCATTTTATTTACTAGGCTCTAACTGAAGTTTTACAGTTGATTTTGCTTCTCGGCATTAAAAGTCCCATTGTGAAATTTTACACTTTGTACTTTAGAAGTTACTCCAGCCCTAGCTAACAACTCTTTTTCAAAATTTTTAAAGTCGGTGTAATCAATTCACAATATATCCCTATAAGTTTTCAACTGTTAGCCTTTTACTTGGGAAGAAAGAATTTTGGCCAATTCTGAGTTATTCTAGTTTTATTCTGTGGCATAACTTTCAAACAAATGACTAAATACGAGTATCTTTGCTTAGTTTGTTAATGGCAGGTGCAGTTCTGGGTAGCAATAACACTATGTAGTCCCACTAAATGTTATAGCTGTGCAAGCTTCTAATTAGTCTCTACTTTAGATTCTGCTAGGGCTTTTAATAAATCCTTCATTGTGTGGATATAGGTATGCAGTGATTAGTGTCTTTAGTGGTTGTTTCATTCCAAAATATCTGTTTTCAAGTAAATATATTTATATGCAAGCTTCAAAGAATGTATCTAAGAAGCTGAATGATAGACTTTGAATGGAATAAACTGAGATGCAGCTTGTCAGATTTTGAAGTCATTTGCAATCAGTCAGTTTTATTTGAACTAAGTAGCTAGTCTCTGTGGACAAGCCTTTGCATAGTTTTACAAATGTTTCCATAGCTGCTGGCAGACTTTAGATCAGAAATAAAAATATTCCCAGAATCCATCTATAGCAGCAAAAACAACAAAAGATCTTGCATAAAATTGCTGATTTGTGCTGTGCTCTACATTTCCTTGGAGCATCACAATGTATGGTACAAGACAGCTGCAATAACAATTTATTTGCAATAAGAAAGGGCTGGGGCTGTTCATCCCACAAAGTACCAAACTAGATAGGTAGATAAATTTAATGCATTTTATTTTCAGTACATTTTCTGCTGTGGGATCTTCAACATCATAAAGTTAAAAGGAGTTTGCAATACTGCAGCCTACTAATCTGCCTTAGCTAATTATTTCTTTATTTCTGTTTAGACTCTCTGACTTGCATCACTATTTGCCCAATGCTGTGGACCTAAGATAGCAGTCTGATGACACTTATCATAAAAGTAGTAAATAAAACAGTTGACTGTTCTTTATCTATCAGCCTTTTAAGGTCATTTGGAAGAGAAGTGTCAAGCACTGACCTAGCACCATACAACAATTCAAATGGATTGACAGTGAAGGTCCGTAAGTGGTTAACACTCTACAAGCATAAAATCAAGAGCTTTATATGCATGGCAAAAAATGTTGGAATAGAAGAATATGAACAGATAAGTAGAATATTAAACAGGAAAATAGAGCAACCTAGATTAACAGCACCAGATGAACACTAGGCCCTGGACACACAGAGAAGATAAAGGTAGTATATGTGGTATATTACCAAATTATTTCAGGCTTAGGCTGACAAGAGGGCGAATTTTAATGACAGACAGCTTTCTTTGTCTTTTAACCAGTAGAATTAAACTGCTAGTCAAATCACATTTTGGTTAAACATTTATGTGTTAGATTACAAATACCCACCATGGCAACTAGTAAATTAATATTAAGAGGCAAATTTTCCATCTTCTGCAATCCATTTAATATATCAGAAACTATGCTTTTTCTGAGACAATATATCACAACCTTTTTCCTAATCTTGCAATTAAATAAGAAAATCTATATGTGTGTGTGTGTGTATAACATTATTTTTTTAAAGCTACTCACTACCATTGAAAGAGTGCAATGTCATCACTTATCAATTTTTAAACATTTGGAATTGTGTTAAGACTATGAGTATGCAAACCACTTAGCAGAAGAATACATCCATGCCACGAGCATGATACTTTTTTTTTACTGTTAGAGGAGTAATGTTAGTAGCATTTGGAGAATCTCAGCCTCTTTTAGATAACAAAGGAAAACAGATGGCTTTATGGTAGTAAGAGAATCGAACATCTCACCAAACTTCCAATGTGCATCAGGCTGTTAAGCATTGTTTGTAACCATACTTTCTTGGGATACGAAGTAGGAGAGATAAACAGTAATACTATCAGATGTCGTTTGAACACAGTTTCTAAACTAGCCTGAATCCTATTTAATATGTACAGTTTGTCTAACCACATTTAGAATATTTTAAATTATCAACAAAAAGAGCCATGGTAAATCCCCCAGAGAAAATAAACAGTAAATTGGAAAATTTGGGTTTGACTATCTTACATGTTTCTTTTCCCAGCCAGAATTTGTCCATGCAGTAGCATATTCCCTGTGAGGAACCAGCACAGGTCTTGTCTTGCTGCAGACTGACATAGGATGAAATGAGAGCTCCCCTCAATATCTTACTTTGTTTCCTGCACTCTTTATGTTTTTCTGCTATGTAGTGGCTTTACTTTATTTTTCTGATAATTTCTGTCCTATTTTTCTAATTTGACT
Organism: Protopterus annectens; assembly: GCF_019279795.1. Taxonomy (NCBI): domain Eukaryota; kingdom Metazoa; phylum Chordata; order Ceratodontiformes; family Protopteridae; genus Protopterus; species Protopterus annectens. Next base: position 351,332,177 of record NC_056751.1, read on the forward strand.
CCTCATCAAGTATTTACAGCTAATGTCTCCCTCTCTTCATGCAAATGAAGGTCTTGGCTATGGCACAAAATACATACATAAATGTGCTTGCAGTAGGTGAATAGCATTTAAAAATGTTCATACAAAAAATGATTTTGCTTAGGCAGATGCCACAATAAAGATGAGTGTGGACTTGGCAACCAAGCTGAGGAGGCAAAATGATTAAATTTAATTTTAACAGGAAAATAGATTAGATTCCTTGAAAAGCAATCCAAAAAATAAATAATTGGCTTAACCAACAAAAACAGAGACCATAAAGCAGATTTTTCAGAAAAGAGTTACATTAATCAAAAGGCAGAACATTTCTTATCTTTAGACTCCAGATCTGCTCATCTATCTACCAGTACTTTAAATGTAGGCCTAGCTGCTCTACCAAGTATTAATCAGATGGACAGGCTTCTCTTATTTGGTGCCAATGAAGCCTCCACCAAAATGTGTGCCTTTGAAATATATTGTCAACCAGGCACTTTCATTACTACTAATCCCTGTACAAGAATTTAATATTCTGAAAATTATATGGGAATTGTAGGAGGTAGGTGATGCAGAGTAGCATGTGGTTTCCTTGTTTACTACAGCTTATTCTTCCTAAATAGAAAAGGCCAGTTTTCAGTGCTTACTAAATCATTTTTGGATTATAAGAGATTGGCTGAAGAAAATTAATCTATCTCTGCTGGCAAACATTAAGACTAATATGGTTACCTTTCTGGGAGAGGATAGATGCCAGTACTGACAGAAAAAAAAAGAAGGTTACAAACCCTTCCCTTATGGAACAGAAATATCAATTTTCTTCCCTGTATCTCTCTCCCCAGTCTACTCATTCTAATCCAGAGGATTCCTCTCATGCAATCTTTGGGCCTATTTCTCTAGAAATTTACCTTCAGTGAAGTGGATAATCTCATGCATGACAATGTAAATTGTCTTGTAAACAGATCTTTCTTCTCCTGAAAGAAACTTTTTCCACATACTTACATTTTTAGAACATGAAGGAAAGACTCTTCCAGTGTTTAAGACCCCCTATGATTTGTAGAAGGAAAACAACATATCCTCAGATACAGAGCTACAATCACACACTTTAGCAGATCCCTTGCCACACAATGATAAGGACAACACACATTTGTGCTCATGCTTGGCTAGATATTCTTCATTTGCTTTTCCTGAGGAACCCACAGTCCCTGCAGGAACAATTCTTTTTCACAGAAAGGAGAAGTATTTAGACAGTTTCAGAAAAAAAGAACATAAAGTGAGTACCTTAGCAGTTAGGATAAACAATTATTTAACAAGTAAAGTTGCTGCGTTGTATACGTATATATATATATATATATATATATATATATATATATATATATATATAAGTATAAACATATTTACATGTATATGTAGAGAGAGAGACATGACATTGAGAGACAGATATATATATATATATATATATATATGTGTGTGTATATATATATATATATATATATATATATATATATATATATATATATATATATATATATATATATATAGGTGCATTTGTATGCATTCAATGCACCCATCACTGACATGCTAAATACTTTACATCGAACAGTATAAACCCCATGCCTCGCCAGTACGGTATGCCTGACCAAACCAATACAGAAGAAAACACAAGAGGCCAGCATGTGCAGCTATGTATAATTTAATATATAATAACTAGACTTGAGGCATGAAATGCCACTAAACATATATATATGTTTATTGGCATTTCATGCCTCAAGTCTGGTTATTATATATTAAATTATTCATAGCTGCACATGCTGGCCTCTTGTGTTTTCATCTTTACATCGAAACCACATACTTTGACAAGCAACTATGCACGCAATGAGAAACAGCCTTGGCACATGCAAAAACAACAAACAAATAAAACATTTTTTTTTGTAGGGAGTAGGACCCCTGTGCCCCCTCACCCTCTGCTAATTGTACATACTAACTCCCAGGTCACACAGACACAAGCTAAGGGAATGTTCCCCAACATGGGAACTGTTTGATCTTGGACACGTTAAAAAGGTCGACTAATCAGCTGTTAACCAATGGGATGGGGGGGGAATATATATATATATATATATATATATATATATATATATATATATATATATATATATATGAGTCCCCTTCAGATGGTTGAACTTTTAAAAGTTCGACTTTCATATAGCCGAGACCACGTGAACTTTTAAAAGCTCAAACAGTCTGAATGGGGATCTCCAAAGAGAGCAGAATGGGGAAGAATTCCCTTTACCATAATGTAGTGCGATCTCAGAGTTGGTATATTTAAATTGTGGGGAGTGTTGGGGGCACAGTCCTGTGCAGTGGGGCTTGCCCCTGCTAGCACTGTTTAGTTTTTTTTTTTTTTCCACATTGTCGAACATTCAAATATTTGATCATATGGTCTCAGCCATATGAAAGTCGAACATTTGGATGTTCGATTATGTGAAGACCTATATATATATATATATATATATATATATATATATATAAAATACATACGTGTGTGTGTGTGTGTGTGTGTGTGTGTGTGTGTGTGTGTGTGTGTGTGTGTGTGTATAAAATCACATTTATATATACAGACATCTATATGTATTTAATTGACTAATGTCCATAAAGGGGCTTATGTCAGGGTTTTATACCATTCATTTTATTGGGTAAGGTTGACAGAGCATTCACAAACTTTCTCTCTGTAATAGGATCATAGGCGGCAGACCAAGCATAAATGTATGATTAGTCATCCATTGATCAAAATTGCTGTTTAGTAAGTGCATGGAGGAACTCTGCTTTACCTGAATAGGAAATTTGTTCTAGGGAAGGGTACATTCTGAGACACATGCCTATCCCTCCAACATATCTTATTACTATTTCAAACAAGGGTTTGGTCTGTAGATCATATGTTTCTAATGACATTTAGTTTGGTGGATGTACAATAGGTCTATAAGGGCTGGATCAGATGAAGTTTTGAAGGCCATGGCATAGACTGACTTTCAGCAATCTGTAAGACACAGACTACAAGCCTAAGGTTTTGAGGCAGTCTGCACATAAAATACTAATAATTTTACATAGGGCAGACAAAAAGAATATTTAAAGTCAGAATCATGGAACACTTGAGAGACATTAAAAATAATAAGTTAGAGAGCCCTTTGGCTCAACATTTTGTTAAATATCACAACTCTGACACTAATAGTTTTAGGGCGTCTATTTTAGAAAATATTATAAGAAATTAAGCTAGTGAAGAAAGTATAAAAAATTTACTTTTAAAGAAAGAATTAATTTTTATTCTAAAATATCAAACATTGGTGCCAAAAGGGTTAAACACTGACTGCTGTTGGAAAAGTGTCATATAAATATATTGTTTTTTTAATTGGATTCTTAATTGTGTAATTGATGTTTAATTATATAATGTGTTAATATAGGTGTGTATAAATATTGGATGGAAGTGTTTTGTTAGTTACTCCTTGAAGGCTTTGTATAGCCGAGGCGCTAGAGAAGAGTATCTACCAAGAATAAACTGTTTTGGTGAACTGGCTGTTGTCTTATTCGGATTGAGCTGCGAGGTCTGTTCGAGCTGAAAAGCTGTTGTTGTGAGTGGTTATTGCTTCCATTTCGTTTTCCATGGCCAGTGATCCAGGGGCTAATATACCCAGAATTTTTAGGGAGGAAAATACAGCTACCTCCCAGCGATCCATACAGGGCTTCCTTAATCGGAATGTAGAACTGAATTTAAATCGTACAGAAGTTAATGGGGATGCTAATTCAGGTATCCCGATTTGGGAACGTTTTTTGCAGAGACCCGAAGCAAGAGAGACATAAATCCATTTGCCCATGTTGGGAAGAGATCTACAGAATTTCCTGGTGAAGTCAAAGTTTTACTATCCAAACTAAGTAATCTAATGGACAAAGAAATGCTTACGTATTACAATTATACCAGCTTACAAAGGTATGTTGATCTAAATATAGTGCCGAGAGGCTTAAGAGCCATTAAACTTCCATCGGAACCGTTTGTCCCTACTTGTACAACAGACAAAGCTTTTATGAGCAGATGGGAGAAAGCGGCACACTTATGTTCAATTGAATGGCTGAAAATATTAATAGAGCGGGACATTCTTAAGTTATCAAATATCAAAAAAGACATTAATTTGCTGTGCATGAATTTAACTGCTGTACTAGATAAAATCAAATTTGAATCTTGCTTGATTGAGATTCAAGAAAAAGTTCTGGTGCATGAAAATAAATGTATTGAACAAAAGATACATAAAATCACGAGAGACTTGAGGGACTTTGAAAATGGTACTGCCTTTTTTGGCGGAACCAATCAGCGGTCACGCTTTAATCGAAATCCTTCGAATGCTAATGTCAATCAGCAAGTCAGAACTGATAGTGTGACTAAATATAATGGCAAATCATATAATAAGGCACCAAGATTCAGCGATAAAGAACAAGATTTTCCGCCTTTGTCTCCACCAGCGGATGATTGTTTTCTGCCTGAAAATTTCGGTCCCTATAAACAAGTGGGGAGGCTACAGCAACAAAAAAGAACGTATACGGAACAAGAATCGAATAGGGGAGGGCCGTTTCGTCCATGGCGTGAATATAAAAGAACTAAATGGTACTGATTTAAATAACAAAGATAAAGTTGTTAATCTATCTGGTTGTTTTATTAATGAAGAAATCTACACAGTATTTAATTATGGTCTGAAGTTTGTTCCGACAGTACTTCCAAAGAAATATGAATGTAAGATTGATATATTTAAATTTGTACGTAAACTACATTTATGGTATTACTTTAATTGTATTGTAGATAAGAATGTGGAGTATAAACAACTTGAAATTGATAGTTTGGATAGTGATATATTAGAAGTTAGCCAGGATTCTATGAATGATTCTTTTTCCTCATGTGTTAGTGAATTTAATGCTTATTGCACAATAGATACATCCAAGATTAACATGAATAATAAGTTTATGCCACCTTTTGTCCATGAGGGTATTAAGAATTTTGCGACCATGATAGGTTTTGAAGTTGATGAAATTATTAATAATGTAAATGTTTCAAGAGTGAATTTTAATTTAACAAAAAAAGAATGGATTGAATTAATGAAATTTTCTAAGCAGAATGAATTGATAGTAAAGCCTTCTGATAAAGGCAATAAAATTGTTATTATGCATTACACACAATATTTGAAAATGTGTATGAACTTACTAACAGATACATCAGTTTATTGTGAGACTTCTGCGAATGAAGTTGCTATAGCTAAAGATAATTATCTAGAATTGATAAATAAAGGTCTTAGACTTGGTTATTGGACCAATAAAGATGTAGATTATAAGTTAAATATAACAGAATGTAACCCTGCACAATTGTATTGCTTACCAAAGTTACATAAGGATATGAATAACCCTCCGGGTAGGCCAATTGTGTCGGCAACAAATTATTTCCTACACAATCTAGGGTTAATTTTACACCAAATATTGTTAAAGGAAGCTGTCAAATTGCCATCATATATAAAAGATTCTTTTGACTTTCTGAATAAGATAAGAAATATTGTTTGGTGTGAAGATATGTATTGGTTAACATTGGATGTCAGTAGCCTATATACGAATATCAAACATATACATGGCATGGAGGCACTATTTAAGTCAATGGGAGATTATCCACTAACACATTATGTGCTGGAATTAGTTAAGTTCTGTTTGGAAAATAATTATTTTGATTTTAACAATAAAACGTATCATCAAATACAAGGCACAGCCATGGGTGCAGCATTTGCACCCATGTATGCCAACATTTTCATGGGTCAAGTGGAATCTGAATGTATCTATACACATCACTTTGTAAAAAAATATTTGATACACTACTTTAGATTTATAGACGATTTAATTTTTTTGTGTAAAGGAGGCAAAAATAATAGTGAAAATTTTATAAAAGATATACAAAAGAATAGGTTTAATATTAAATTTGATGGAATACAGTGTGGAGCTAATGTTTCTTTTCTTGATGTCCATCTGAAGGGATTTACCGGACAATGTATTGTCACGGGTATACATAGAAAATTTAACTGTATAAATCAATTTTTGATGGGCACTAGTTGCCATCCAAATCATGTAATGGAAGCTATACCATATAGTGAATTATTAAGGATTTCCAGAGTATGTAATACTGAAGTAGAATTCAAGAAGGAAATAAATGACACCACGGAAATGTTCATAGATAGAAAATATAATATCCAGGTGGTACAGAAAAGTAGGGATGAAATACTTAAAAAAGGTATAATAATAAGACACAGATAAGTGATAGGAAGTATAATAAAGAATATAAAGATATAGATAATATTTACATGGTCTCTACATATAATATCTGTAGTGATGAGATAAATAGATGTATATTACATTTTTGGAGATTCCTAAAAAATTTTAAAGAACTAAGTGAGATGACTAAGAAGAAATTAATGTTTAGTTATCGAAGAGGAAGAAATATAAGAGACATAGTAGTTCATACTAAATTTGAATTACCCATACAAAATGTAGATAGGACAATAAGTAATGCAGGTACTAGACCTTGTGGCAAATGTAAAGTTTGTGCTTATGTAGATAGTGTTTTTCCCTACATAAATGGAATGAATTTTAAACCTATGGGCTCTTTTAGTTGTGTTACAGAACAAGTTATTTATATTATTAAGTGTGGATGTAAGAAATTTTACATAGGGCAGACAAAAAGAATGTTTAAAGTCAGAATCATGGAACACTTGAGAGACATTAAAAATAATAAGTTAGAGAGCCCTTTGGCTCAACATTTTGTTAAATATCACAACTCTGACACTAATAGTTTTAGGGCGTCTATTTTAGAAAATATTATAAGAAAGGAAGCTAGTGAAGAAAGTATAAAAAATTTACTTTTAAAGAAAGAATTAATTTTTATTCTAAAATATCAAACATTGGTGCCAAAAGGGTTAAACACTGATTGCTGTTGGAAAAGTGTCATATAAATATATTGTTTTTTTAATTGGATTCTTAATTGTGTAATTGATGTTTAATTATATAATGTGTTAATATAGGTGTGTATAAATATTGGATGGAAGTGTTTTGTTAGTTACTCCTTGAAGGCTTTGTATAGCCGAGGCGCTAGAGAAGAGTATCTACCAAGAATAAACTGTTTTGGTAAACTGGCTGTTGTCTTATTCGGATTTAGCTGTGAGGTCTGTTCGAGCTGAAAATCTGTTGTTTTGAGTGGTTATTGCACATAAAATACTGTCTACACCATGTATTATTATTGTGAGCAACCTCTGCAGATGTACCACTTGTTGTATATGCATAGTCAAGTACATATTGACGATGGCATGCACTATATGGTTGGTCTAATGAGGGGTGTGTATAACATAAAAATGACATTTTTGGGGCCTAGATGCCACATCCTTGCTTATAAGTTGTGCAACATAAAATGACTAATACTACTGCAAACACATTATGATCAAGGGCCAAGTCATTGTCTATAGGCATTACCAAATCCCTGACTAAATGGTCAATTCTTAGGTGTTTACTGTTAATGCTCTGATTTTCATGGGTGTTTGTTTTCCTAAAACATACTATTACACATTTGTTGGCACTGAGTTTTACACCTTGACACTGGCATCAGTTACTAGCATGTTCCAGACTGTCTTGGAGGAAGGTTTTGTGTTTGGGAGATTCTATGACTACATCTATATATACTGGCAAAGCTATACACATACATATATATGCATATAGCCATATGTGTACATGCACATGTATGTGTGTGTGTGTGTGTGTGTGTGTGTGTGTGTGTGTGTGTGTGTGTGTGTGTGTGTGTGTGTGTGGGTGTACACACACACAGAGGTACACTCACACACAGATTCTGAGAGAGAAACAAACAGAAAGAGACAGACATACATAGGTATACATGTATCATACAGATGAAAGAGAAAGTATGTACAGTACTTTGCATCTTCATCAGACTTCCATGTTGTGAACATATTTATACATACAAGTAATTTATGTATAATATGCCATGTTGCACTTTCCAAAATTTGTTTGGATAACTTCCTTCACTCACAGAAAAGCATCATTCTGTCAGTGCTTTCTTTTTTTTATTATGCATGGTGATTATATGTTAGTAAGGAATATGCTGTAATTATTTCACGAAGCATAAGATAAATGCACATAAGTTTTATTTATTTTTCCTTCTCTCACTTAGTCAAATCCCAGGATGTACATCTTCACTGATGACATCCTGCAGGGTGAATGCAATGTAGCTCTAGGTACTTCAACAGGCTATCTTGATGATTATAGCACAAGGCAAACAACCACTGATGCTCTGCCTGGTGTAGTGAAGTGGTACAGTACACCAGCTTACTCACCAACACACTCCATTGACATTACCTATATCTTTCCATGATATCCCCAGTCTTCATACTCCAACGGTGACATCAATGACTTTGGAAGCATCACAGCTGTCAATCAGTTGTCAACAAAAGTTCTGTGTCAGCTGTCATGCACCACAACCAACCTCTGCAGGATTGATTGGCAGCAGGAGTGGGCTGGCAAGACATTCGTATGATAATAATATCAGTGGCAGCTTAACTGTTATTGCAGATTCCTCCATGTCAGCCAAAATACAAAATAATGCAACTTACATTCATCTTTCACTACTAGTTTGCAGAAAACATGAGTATTTATTAAAGTGTTTGTTCTTAAAGACTACTGTAAGCTCTGCCAAATATTACATTTTCCAATATTACTTTGTATCATTGCCATAAGTTCTTCTTTAACTCAAATAATTGGAACATCATTACTGTGAGGTGAATGACTGCATTAGGATTTTAACTTGCATCTGAAGAAGAACTACAGAGCATGGCATTACCATTAGTGTTGTCTTAAATGAAAGTAGTATACATCGCTTATGACCTTCAACATATATTGTCATGTTCTGTGTTTCTCAGACTCTGTGAGCATTTCATAGCCAGGGTACTGCATTACTTTGATAAGTACTGTGGTTATTTTATGGCAAGCTGATGCTGAACTGTGCAGTGTATTTATTTTCAAACTAATTACATTGTTACAGGAACACAAATTAAATACAGGACACGTAGGGATGTCACTGTTCACTGTGACATATTACCTCCATTGACAAAGACCACTCATACATACCCCCAATTCGTCACTCTGCATCAGTAGCATCACCCAGTCAAAGTCTTCCTTCTTCAATGCTTTGCACTTTACAATTTGAAATGTCTAGGTACATTCCTAGGGAAGAATCAATACCATCTGCTGCTGAAGAGTCAAAAGAGGACATAAGGTATTGCTATCATTCTAAAGTGCATTTATCAAAGTAGTACATTTCAATATTGTAATGTGAATTGTACAGTGCCTTCTGTTACTCTCACTATAAAACTATTTTTACACAATTCAGACAGTCAAAAACTCAGTATGAAAGTCATCGTGGACCAACATATACTGTGTATTGATTATGTTCTAAGAAATTATATTCTCTGCACCCTACCTGCTACAGCACTGTTACATGTAAATGTTCCACTGATGAACAACAGAAATATAGAGATAATTAAAATGGAGGTGCAATTGACAGTTTGTGGATTGACACATCATTGGGAATGTTGCCATACCATTTGCCATTCTAGTTGTCAAGCACTACAAATTCTAGGCTGCATGACTATGGCAAGAATATCCAAGCAACATTTGATAGATATCAGAAAGAAATATTGTTCCCAACCATACACAACTTCAATAATGACCAGCAGATGATGATGATGTTGATAAATGAGTTGAAAACACTTGATGATGGACTGCAAGTATGTGGTAGCAATGTAACAGCCTGGGGACATAGTGCAAAATTTGGCAGTTGAACACTTCCAGAAATGCAAGTTGCACATGTTATATCAGTTACTATGGTGTAGGTAAGACTCAAATACAGTCATCATTATCATCATTTCTCAATTACTTTTGAGTAGTGTGTGTGTGTGTGTGTATATATATATATATATATATATATATATATATATATATATATATATATATATATATATATATAAATATTAACCATAACAGTAACTATCTGCATCTTAGAGCAATTAAATTAAAAAAAAAACTTCACATGGGTGGAACTTGAAGGACTGAAGGAGGCACTAATACATTTGGTGGAGGAAAATGGCCTTTGAGTGGACACCGCAGTAATAGACATCATTAAATCAATGCCTGGCTATCGAATACCAAGATCATGGATGGAGGGCAGCATTATTATAATGGGTGGCATGTTGCCAAAGGTTACAGTAATCCAGATTGGCATTTTCAAATTACTACCTGATATTAGTTGGAAGTGTGTTCTTAATTAGTACTGATGAACTAACAATATTAGCAGATAATCATGTTTACGGGTATGACCAATTCTCACCAAAGAAAAAGGCGTTAAAGATATCATTAACATCAGCATTAGTATACATGAACTTGCATACCTTCCTTCCTTGCAAGCTCACAAATATTGCCATTAATTTATTATGTCACAAGTAAATAGATTACATGTTCATAGGTTCATAGGGAGGTACTAGGCTATCTGCCCAAGGGCATTTATAAGCCTAGCCAGAGTGTGTCGTTTTTCACCTCCCGATTGATTAATTAACTGATCCTCTGTCAAGCAGATCCAATGAAGTGATCCCAGGGGTGTATTTTCTGTTACCCATCCACTCGTCTTTCTCTTGAAGAGTGTTAGTGAGGGGCTCTGCCTGATGTAATTTGGAATTTTGTTCCAAGCAAGGGAAGTCTCTGTGACAGGAATCTATCCCTCCAGCATGTTCTATTTATTGTTGTGTCAAGGTTTAGCTCACTAGAGCGCATGTCTCGCAGTGACTTGGATTTCTTTAGGTGGAGCATGTCCATCAATTCTGAGTTGGACATGGCTTTGTAAGTTAGGTAGAGATCACCTCTGAGTAAGCGATATGCCACTGAGTACAGCTGGAGTTTTTTCAGTCGGACTGCATAGGACATATGTTTGAGGTCAGTAATCCTCTTGGTGAGGTACTTTTGTGGTCTTTCCAGCTGTTGGAAGTGTCTTGTGAGGTGCATCCCAAATGGGGCATTGTACTCTATGATGGGTCTAATGAGTGACAAGTAGAGGGGCACTGTAACTTCTTTATTTCTAGATGCGAACCCTTGAGTAATTAGATGGGCCACATAGAAGGATTTCCTAACTACTTTGGCAATATGATTGTCAAAGGAAAGATTACTATCTACCTGGGACCCAGATCTCTTATTACCTCTTCTGTATTAAGGGGGCTGCCACCTATGTGGTAATTCATGTGTGTTTTGTTTTTCCCAAATGGGATGACTATGCATTTTTTGGCATTTAGCTTGAGGCCATGACTTTGACACCAGGTGTCCATCTCAGTAAGGCCCTTTTAGAGGATGTCTGTGTCAGCCGGAGAGTCAATTATGGCTCCCAGTTTGCAGTCATCAGCGAACTTGGTTAGCCATAGGTTCATAGGTAGGTACTAGGTTATTGGCCCAAGGGCCTACGTAAGCCTAGCCAACAAGGTTCCCTGGCTTATGCCATAGTCCTCCTGTGTTTGCCTGTACTTCTGAGAAGTATATGCCGAACAATAGGGGTCCCAGGACCGAGCCTTGCGGGACACCACTTGTGACTGGTTTAGAGTCGGACCTGGAGCACACTATTCTTACCATGTGAGTTCTTTCTGTAAGCCAGTTGGCAACCCATCTTGTGATGTAGGGGTTTATGTTCAGGCTGGTGAGTTTTTTTGTAATACCTGAGTGGGGAATGGTGTTGAAAGCCTTGGCGAGGTCAAAGTAGGCTGTGTGAACCACCTTTCCCTCATCTATGGCCTTGGTGACTGTCTCGAAGAAGTCAGCCAGATTTAGTAGGCATGATCTGCCCTTAACAAAGCCGAACTGGGTCAGGTCAAGTGTTTGGAGGTTCCCAATGTCTTTGTTAATGAGTTCCATGATGATGTGCTCCATAGCCTTGCAGACCAGGCTAGTCAGGTGTATGGGGCGATAGTTACCAGGGTCAGTTGTGGCCCCTCCTTTGTGGAGAGGAATAACCATTGCTGTGTGCCATTCTATGGGCATGTAGCCTGTGGAGAGGCTGAGGTTGAACAGCATGTTTAGGTGGGGGGTTAGTTCGTTCTGTAGTTCATGCAAAATGCAGCCTGGGACAACATTTGGCCCCACTGATGCTGTGTTTTTGGCTTTTGAAAGGGCTGTTTTCACCTGTGCATCTGTGATTTTTTTGGGACACTACACTTTTCCGGTATTGTTGTGGGCCCTTTTGGAGGTGAGAGGGGGGTTGAAGTTTGCACTGAATCGATCTACCAGGATGTTGGCAACATCAGTAGGTTCAGTATATTTTGTGTTGTTTTGCACTAGTTCAGTGCATATCTGCGAGTTGCCACTTAGATTCTTAACATAGCTAAAGAAGGCTTTGTGGTTATCTTTTGAATCCTTGGCTATTTTTCTTTCAAAGTTAGACTTGGATGATTTCATGAGAGACCTTAGTTTCTTACTGATACTGATCAGGGATGTCTTTCCTTCTTGGGATTTGCTTTTTTTCTGAACTAGTTTTCTATTGTATAGCCTATTTATTGCAGGGGTCCACCAAACTGGTTTCCTTCTCTTAAAGGAGTGAGTCTTGGTTTTGCTAGGGATGGCACAATCCATGCATCTTTGTAGGTGCTCATAGAGTGCATTTGTAAAGGTTTCTGCATCTTGGGCAGCATTATCCTTTAGCATGGGGGCTGTGAAACTTACCACCTCTGTCTTAAATAAGGTGAAGTTTGCTTTAGAAAAGTTTTTTACTGTGGCTTCCTTAGTTGGGGGTGGTGGTGGGGTGTGGACATCCAGAGTGATTAGTTTATGGTCTGATCTAACTAGTGACGGGCTGACCTCTGGTGTGGAACACCTGTCACCCATGTTGGTGATGACCCAGTCCAATATGTTTTCACCTCTGGTAGGGGAGTTTACCAGCTGATCCAGGGCATTTGAGATGATGAATTCCAGGAAGTGCTGGGCCAGGGAATTTGTACTCGAGTAGTTTTCCCAGTGAATGGTAGGGTAACCGAACTTGCCCAATATCAGGGTGTTCGGTAGGACCTTCATGTTTTCCAGTGTCTCCAGAAAGGTGGAGTGATGGTCCTGAGTCATGGAGGGTGATCTGTAGCAGGCCACAATTTGCATTGCAGATTTGCCTGATGTTAGTTGCACATGGATGATCTCAGAGATATCATGCTGCTCCACTAACCTGGAGGTGTGAGTATCCTTGATGAATATGGATACACCCCCTCCTTTTGTGTTTCGGTCCGTGTTCTGTGGTCAAAACGTGTGGTATGAGTTGTAACCCATTAGTGCTGGGATGCTCTCTGGAGCCTTGAACCAGGTTTCAGTTACTGCACAGATGTCGGCATTCTCCATACTGAGGAGTGCTTTGAGCGCGTGCATTTTGAGATTTAAACTCCTGGCATTGAGTAGCATAACCCTCAGTTTTTTTGTTAATTGTGCTGTTTACGGAGGTGGGTTTGACTTTTGAGCTTTGCCTAAAAAAGGCACTATGGGGGCAGCAAAAGCCACCAAAAGGGGATAGAAGTGATCGAGCCTTGGAAGAAAAGCATTGTAAACCACATATACTGGGTGGCAGCCTCCACTAATCCATGCAATAATGTCATTGTTGTTGAGAACTGGAAAGCAATGATTCAACTTATACAAAACATCTACACATGTCCATACATACATTTCATTGAATGTCACCATGAACCTCTACATGAAAGGGAAGGTAGAAGACAGTTTGCAGACACTGAACTTTATGAATATAAACATTTCATTAAGTACTGAATCTTTTTCAAAGCCACTGCTTCACAAATTATTATATACCCATATTAACATTATTAAGACACAAGTAACGTCAACTTCTTATGTAATATGGAATACCAGTGAGAACATGCAATATTTCCAGCATATACTGATTTATGTCTTATTTCTAGAATCCTAACATATAGATATACACTTTTACCTGTATGCATGTCCATATACTGATACATACAGCAATAATGCATACATCTGTGTATAGATACATGTACATATAAGTACATGTATGTAAACATGTACTCATATGTAACTATGCAACTATATATGTATGTGTATGTGTATATATATATATATATATATATATATATATATGTGTGTGTGTGTATAGACTGAAACTACTTTTACAAGAGAACACCTGTTTACTAAGAAGTACACAGGACAACAGTTTCCCTCCAGCATGCCCTCCATTTAAAACTGCTGTACGGAGCCTTCTGTAGAGTACAACCTGCTACCTGGAACCACCTGCTTAGAGACATCAAAAATCTATAAACCATAAATAGCTTCAAAGATAGACTTAAAGAGTCTCTCTTTAATAAATCTACCAGAAATGGCTACAATGACAATGGTTAGGTAATTTACCGTCCCATATTATGAATAATAGAATACATTTAATAAACTTTACTCAGTATCTTAATGTGGCATCTTATGTGCAAATATTTCACATGCATATATGAGATTATGAATTATATGCATGACTGCATTATATTTCATGCATTTCTTAGCTTGAATTTTATATACAAGTTTTTCTTCTTTTCTCACTGCATTCTGGCTATATCCTTTAATGCTACCCTAACTGCAATTAATCTTACTGTGTTCTGAATTTTGCTATGTGCTCATTTTCTATGTAATATTGTTGATTGAAAGACACTGATGTATTTTTCTGTCCCCCACAGGGGGATTGTCAGTCTAGCACACCTGTCAACCATCTGAAAATGTTGACCAACTGTGGTCAGTCAAGCAGCTGTCAACATTTTGCTGTGTCAAACAAAGTCAGTAGTCCCATAAATATATAGATATGTACATATATGTATGGCTGTGGATGTAAATATATATCTGTATATGTATGTATTGATATAAATATATTTGCATAAACACAAGTGTTATATATGTACATAGAAAATGTGTTAAATTACAGTTATGTATATGTTTATGCATATGTGTGTATACTTACGGATAAAATTGTGTGGACATCTGGCATGTTTACACATGCATCACTAACCACAACTCCACCTTAAATTATGTTAGCACATTATTAGTACAACACACATGTTATTTAAGATGGCATTAAGATTTTATGAAGTACATGATACAATATTTGCAATAGCATGATTGCTTTGTATACATTTCTAATGTGGACTGTGCAATACTTTAGGGTATCACGCAACAGAAAAGCTTGTCTCTGTTTTGGAAAGCAACATGTTGAAAGACATTAGCCAACTTTCTCCACTTCAACAAACCAATTATGTGGAATCCTTCCACAGTACTATTCATTACTTTACTCCAAGTACACTGTATACTTGCACCACAGAAAGAAATGCAGCTATGGCAATTTATGAAGTAGGTGAAATAATTAATTATGGAGTGACGTCAAAGTGACAATGCACATCAATGTTTTGTTAGTACATCTGTGCTGCAGTTGTCATTACTGACAGATGAAATATATGAAGTATTATGTCACTTGTGTCTAGACAGTATTTATGTAAATGGATAGATCATTGCAATAAGTATCTGTTGGGTTCATGTTCCCCTTGTGACACAGTTGTGTGTTCTACTGAACTGAGCAACGCTATGTTATAATGTTTTTGTTTGCATTTTTGAAAAGATTATGAAGGCTATGGATAATTTTGTGTGTACTTTCCTAAATCAAAAAAGGTGGCCTATCAATAGGATGTGTAAGGTACAAGCCACATATGGAAAGCACTTCCCAAATTCATACATTAAGTGTCCTTTCTGTGGGAGAAAATAATAATGAATTTTTAATTACCCTTAAAACACTGATTGAGTTTTCTGCAGCTGAAGTAAAACATGATACCTTTTTAAAGATCTCTCCTGAAGTTATGCAATATATATACTTCAGTAATAATTTTGTAATCATTATCAGCTTAACCAAGACAATTTTGATTACTTTACTTTATGGCTCAGAATTAATCCATATAATTATGCATTTGTTCTCACATTGCTATGCAGGGTATGAGATAAGTATTACTGAGAATACAATGTCAGCAGTGTTGAATGCTGACAACAAGCATGACCTCAAAAGAGGTTTTCATGAGTGGAGTTAGCCTCCACCATTAAGTAACATGTATGCTAATGTAAGCAGACAGGATGTAGTACACAGGTATGCCAGTAAATTCCACAAGCAATGACCATCAGGGAGTGAAGCAGTTTGCAATATCATAAGAATTTTGTGTGTTCAAGATTCCAGCATTAAGCACTATAAACATGCGTAAGTCAAAGAAAAGCATTTCAGAAGTATTCATAGCAAGCACTTGGATGATGCTACAGGACTGCAATACTGCTGAATAGGTTTACATACCAAAATGTACAGATGGCTACCTTTTCATATAAAAAGTTAAAAGAAGAAAAATTGTAATAGCTGTTATTGTAATGCATATGGATAAATGACAGTTAATTCAGAGACATGAATCAAGTCTACATTTATAGCTAGCAAATGAATACTACCACAACTGCTGAGTGCTTGGCTTTCTGACTATTTTAGAAATATGTACACTGCAAAAAAGTAATTTTAAATATGATAAGTGCAGTAGCCAGCATCCTCAGTTGGGGAGGTATCCCTGATTCTTGAAATGCAACAAGATGGCAGAGGAACTCTAACCTCCTCTCTATGGTATCACTAGCACTATCACACCAACTGTCAGTAGCCAGTGTGCCTATACTTATTGAAATAAAAAAGTATACTTGTATTCAGTACATTGTAATTCATGTAACACACTGCTATGCAGCACAGCTGCTGTAGAAGGCTAAGCAGAGCACAAAGTATTGCACAGTTCTGCAGCATACTTCATACATTTCATGTGGCCCAACCTAAAGACTACATTTTTTTAATTATACTTCAAATGTCATTATATGCAGCAATTATTATGAAATATTGCAATGTAAGAAAACATACCATGAAAATCAGTACGCATTACGCAACTCTGACTAATGTAAAGCATGTGGGGCATTCCCTCCATCACACTTCTGCGTGTACTGGTAGTAAGTCATCTGAAGGACATGTGCATTTAACACCACTGGTTGGAATCCACTGTGTAAGGTGACGCAAATCACTTCTTCATCCTCTCCTCTATAACTTATTTGATGGATCTTGTTGCAGCACAAGCAATCTAGGACATCTTCCATATTGAAGCAGAGTCCACATGTGCATCTCCATAAAATGTACTTGTGTGAAATGTTGTTTGATCAACATAAGCAGTACCCATAACTGACAGAATTCAAGTGCATGGAACATTTATGTAATGTGATGTGCATTCCTTGTCAAATGCAGTAAAAGACCTACAAACAGCTTGCAAGTGGAGACACACAGTTTTGGAAGTTGTACAAGTAAATATAAGCAGTTAAACAAACACAAAAAAACATAGTGTGAAGAATGAATGAACCTGGAATACTGACCAGGCAAGTCATGCAAGTGCTAATTGTTGGTAAAGTTAACAAGTAAGAAATATAAACTGTGGGAGCGTTGGATACTGCATGCACTTTGGAGACAGTGCTATGCATTATGCCTTTTCTTTCTATCTTGTGTTGCTATTTTAAGTAAGTTACGCTGCTGCGATTTTAAACATACACTATTGTAATGTGCAGATACTGCTGTGGTGGTACTGCGGTAGCGTTGTCACCTCACAGTAAGACGTTGTCCCGTTCGATTCTCAGCTACAGCTTCTTCTGTGTGGAGACATGCGTGAATGGGCGTACCTTCGTTGAAGGTTGTGCGGCAGAGCCGGCAGCTCAGCACGTAAAAATCTGCTGCCAATCATTAGCGGACTGGAGTTCAGCTGTGGCGACCCCTAACCGGGAAAAGCCGAAAGACGTAACAACATTGTAATGTGCAAGATCGCATTTTTCTTTTAAGACGTATTTACATTTTATTCATGATGGTGCAACATGGGTATTAGTATATGTAATTGCTGATGTTCTCTGCCTCTTCTGCCCTACAATGTGGGTGCAGGGTTTGTTGTAGTCTTGAAAAATATCATTTTTTGAAAACATTAAGAAAAAAAAAAACACAGCGTTTCTTATACAAACAGCAGAACCATAATGTGGGAATGACACAATTGAGGAATGAAGAATCACCATCTGGTTATGTTGCAATAACTCCTCCATGCTATTTAAGGCAAGGAAATATTTTTATTTTAGGATTTCTTACATATATCCCCTTGCTTATAAAGCCTGTGGCATGTGTAATGTGCAATGTGTCTTCAGAAAGGAAGACCCGTCACCTACACCACAGTGTTATATGCATGTTACTGTCACATTAGTAAAATGTGTAATACTCACCATTAGTAGTGGAACAGCATAATTTGATGGTTTATTAATAATAATTAATAAACAGACAATTGGATTACTTTTAATGTAATGGCACTGTGCTGCAACATTGGGGTGGGGGCTGCACTTGACAGAGTCCTGTTTTTTGGATGACATGTTACACTGACAAACGATAAACATGACTAGGTTATGTTAGGTTAGGTACATAGGGAATACCTCTCCCATTTTAGTTCTTAGAAAAAGTAAAGGAATGGACACGGTGCCCTGAACTTTGTTTTAATATCCTATTTGGTGTTTCCTTCAAAGGGGAAAGTAACCAACCATGGCAAAAGTAGTTAACAAAAGGATAAACATTTAAAATCCAAATTAAATATTTCATACAATGAGCATCCTTTTAATCACACATTTTGTGTGTGTGTCTTTTGGCTTTTCCCGGTTATGGGTCGCCACAGCGGAACTCCGGTCCGCTAATGATTGGCAGTTGATTTTTACGTACCGGCTTGCCAGGCCTGATGCACAACCTTCAACAATGGTACGCCCATTCATGCATGTCTCCACGCAGAAGACGCTCTAGCTGAGAATCGAACCGGACAGCGTCTTACTGTGAGGTGACAACGCTACCGCAGCACCACCACCGCGGTAACAGCATAAACTCCTTACTGAAAAAATTTAATCAAAGACAATATAAATTGCATACTAAAACATTTAGTCATTTTTCAACATTTATTAAGGTGAGGAAGAAAATTCAGAAACATAACAAAAATACTGAGATCAAAAGTTATTTTATTACACTGGATACATGCTACTCTGAGAGTGAGACAAACGCATTTTAGAGCTTGATACTTTCAACAATGATTACCACTGAAGTTCATGTTAATATTGATTTCTATACAATTTACTGATCATTTACTTTTCATTTGGATGCAGAATTGTTGGGTACTTGCCTAATTTCTTCAGTTAATTTATGATATGTTGTGCTTTTGATTTGATAATGTAGTTACTAATTCATGGAAGAAGGACAACAGTATTTAACACAGTGGTGCATATATTAAAAAAATAACTGTTTACACTGAGAAATCCTTACATTTTCTACAACCAGTAATCATACCCCTCATCTGTCTAGATATTTGATTCATATTTTTGGTCTGTTCCTCATAAAAATCTGTGGTTTTCTGGCAAACCATAGAGGATTGACATTACAAAATGATGAAAGTCGTCTCAGTTTTAGACTTCATATCCTTCACAAAATGCATGCTGATATAAAACCTTTTATTCTAGCAACTTTCTAAGCTTATAAGAATAAACTTTAAAAATTGTCCCTATTTTGTGGCTTTGCCCCTCTATTATGTTTGATTTTGTCAAAATTTCTTGTGCAAAGCAGTTGAGAGGTACGCCAGTATGTATGCCAACTGTAAACTTGAGCAAAGTGATTTGAGAGCAACTGCAATGAAATTCTAGTTGATATTGCACCAGAGATCATTACTATTGTATTAAATATGATAAAATAGTAAAAATAATTAAATTATGCCAATGGTGCTTTTAAATAAGGGTAATATATCCATGTAGGTTTACTGCAATCCTGACTATAGTGAAATTAACTTCTCATTAACAATTTGCCCTGTGCAGTGCAGGCATTTCACATCTGTCTTAAATGCCTTAAAAATGAAGGCTTGCGTAAAAGCAATGCACTGTTTCAAGTAAAGGAGTTTCCAATGCAGAAACATTCAACACAAGTATACTACAAGTTTCAGCAGTGTCTACTTTATCAAAATACACTCTCACTACATGTACATTACATGAGACAAAGGAAGCTGTTGAGAAAAAAATTACAGTAGATCACAGCTTCTGGTAAGGAAATGTGAATTTTGTTTTTTAAAGTTCCTGCCAGAATAATAACCTATGACATCATGTTTACTGTGCAGTAACAGAATAGAGTGACTTAGCTTGCCAACAAACACACACACACACACACACACACACACACACACACGCACAAAATTAAAATACATAACACTCATGATTGCCTAGCCTTTGCACACTGTGATAGGGAGGAGGCCATACATCAGCGTCATCCATAAAATCATTACTCTCAGAGCTACCATCAGAATAAGAATCATAAGGATCACCCTGATATGAATTCAATATATCAGCAGCTGTGGCTTCTGACAATCCATCTAAATTGCTGGTGTTAAACAAATCACCCACAGAATCAATACTGACAACACCTACTTTCGCATGCACTGCCATCACTGCACATCTACTGTGGCATTATAGGTCAGAGGTCACCTGATGGAAAAACTATGTAGGCAGTTAAATGACGACTAATACAAATGCAGAAAAATTTTGAAAAACAGCAACACCACAACAAAGAACTACACCATTATTACAACACACATACAACCTACTTAAAAAAATGCAAGGTAAGATTATGAACAAATCACTTTAAGGTAACATGCTAGATAGGCACATTAATAACATCACATTACATTCTGTCATACCATGGGGCTCTAGCCCTTTAGACTTTAATATTTGTGTCTGTGATGATGCCAGAGAGATTAGGGCAGTGCATGTGTAACATATTCCAGCACAGCTAGCTGGAGTTTTGTAAAGAATTTTATGTTATAAGTATATTAAACTGATTTGTACATATGCTTGTGTTAGGAATGTATTTGTAAAGCTGCTTGTGTTAAAAATGTATCAACAGTGGCTCCTGCCAGACAAAAAAGAAATATACATGTATGTCAGGCTGTATTGTTGTAACTGCTGAAATGTATATATGTTAACAGAGGATGCTGGAAGGGAGGGGTTAATCTCAGCCCAGTTTAACTTAGGAAAATAGTTTGAAATTAAATTACTTGGTATAAGCCATAAATATTGTATCTCACAGGTCTGAATGCAGCCAGAGACACAACGTCTGTGAAAACAAGGACTAGGGATCCTGCTATATTGTCCTTAGTGGTGAACTAATTGCTACCCTGGAAGGGTGAAAGTATTGAAATGGTTTTATAGCTTCCAGATGCTGTAACACATCTTACCAAAGCTCTATGTATGTGTATTGTGACACATATGTGCAAGATCCTGGTTTAGTTTCTAGTCACGGGGATAGTGTGGGAACCACAGTGTCAGGTGACCGGATGTGAACTCATTCTGTAATCCAGCACTGAACTGATGTTTTAATACTAGATGAGACAGAAGTCTCAGGGCAGTCTGTTTGTGAAACATGACAAGAAAGACCACTCACCCACATCACCTTGCCTTGTTTTATTAAGTAGAAAACCGTAATTTTTTAGATCAGTCAGGAAAATATAGTGAGATTAGATAAGTATTGTTTTTTGTATATGTGTGAGTCTTTCAATCTGTTTTATTTTTAATATTTCCTGTGGCTGAAACTCTGGTGTTTACTGTAAATAGATGTTCAGTATTTTTATGTACTTTTATTATTTATTATTAAAAGTATTTAAACTTTTCATTGTGGCTATTCTTTTTAGGAAATATTTAACCTTTGAGAGTACTTATATTTATTTAGTGATGCTGTAGCATCACACTCCTGAAAGTCTTACTGTTCGGTCAATATCACCATTGGTATTAGTATTAATTTCACGCAGTACAATTGGATAGCCTGTTAAGAGCCTTAGAGTAGCTGACTGGTGGTAGTGGAACTACCTTAAAGCCTGGGCAGAGGTGGTAGATCAGGTAATCATGCCAGCCGGTCCCAGGTGTGTGCATGTGAAAATCAAATCTCAAAGAGTGTGTGTGTCAGATACTTGGAACAGGGACACAGAGCTCCTTAGTGGTCAGTGTGGATTCTTATTTGGAGCCTGGAGAGAGAAAAAGTTCAGCCCCTGGACTGGAGTGCGTTCCCTGTGTGCTCTTAGGGAAATTGTGCTTGGTGTAGACAGCTGCATCTGAAAATACTACATGTATCCATTTTTGTTCAAAGTGAATGTCCTTCACTGGTGTCAGTTGTGAGGACTGAGGTTCCTTGATTACCAGCCCAGAAGAGGGACATCACATATTGGTGAGCAGTGGTGGGATATTAATTGAAATTCTGTAGCCTGTAGGAGTTGTCACTAAAGGTGTGTGTACTCTTAGCAGCCACAAGGTAAACATACAGAGCTTCATTTTCACAACAGTTTTATTTATTTTTGTCAGTTTAGTTTAGTCAAGGAAGGCAGGCAAGGATGTCAGCAAAAGATTATAGCAAGCTGACAAAGAACCAGTTGGCCAAGGTGTGTGAAGCCAGAGGACTGGTGCATACCAACCTGACTAAAGAGGAAATTATTTCAGCCTTGGTCACAGTTGTAGCATGGAACAGCAATCTGGAAGACAACCAGTCTGATGATGGGGATGTGCAGTTTTCCGAAACAGGACAGTTCACCTCTTCCTCAGAGGACTTAAAAATCCTTCTGGAGTTAAAGTGACTTGAGCTGGAGGGCAAACTCTTGGAATTTTAATCAGCAGAAAGAATGCAGCAGGTGAGGACATTCCTGGGGACAGTGAGGTACTATAGAAGTTTGTTCCCAATTATAGTACAGTAGCTGCTCCCCTTACAGACCCAATGAGGAAAAACAGACCAGATAAGGTAGTGTGGACCCCAGCCTGTGGGCAAGCATTCCAAAAGCTTAAAGGGGCTTTGGAAGGACCCCCTGTGTTAGCCAGTGCAGATAACAGAAAGGAATTTGTTGTGCAGGTGGATGCTTCAAACCATGGGGTGGGAGCTGTACTCAGCCAGGTCTCCTCAGAGGGAGAAGAGCACCCAGCTGTATATCTCAGCCATCAATTCCAACCCAGGGAGGAATGATATGCAGCTGCAGAAAAATAATGTCTAGCCATAGTATGGGCACTGCAGAAACTTCAGCCCTATCTGTATGGAAGGAAATTCACTGTAGTTACAGACCACAATTTCTTAACATAGCTACATTGAGCCAGCCAGCAAAATGTCAAGTTATTAAGGTGGAGCCTAGGGTCTCAGGCATATCACATGACAGCGCAGCACAGTAATGGGGTCAGCTATGCCAATGCAGATGGACTGTCAAGACAGGGTATGGGTTAATGTATTCCCAGACAGGCACATTCCTCTCAACCAAAATTTCTCCAGGGTCACTTGAGAAACTAGCTTGAGTCTTCAAAGGGGCGAGAGATGTGATGATGTGAGGTAGTGCCAGCTATGCCAGAGACAGTAGGGTAGTGAATGTGTAACATATGCCAGCATAGCTACCTCGAGTTTTGTAAAGTATTTTATGTCATATGTATATCAAAGTGATACAGATGCTTGTGTTTAGAATGTATTTGTAAAGCTGCTTGTGTTAAAAATGTGTCAACAGTGGTTATGTTAACAGAAGATGCTGGAAGGAAAGGGGTTAAGCTCAGCCCAGCTTACCTTAGGAAAAATCATTTTAAATTAAATTAGTTGGTATAAGCCATAAGGATTGTATCTCACAGGTCTGAATGCAGCCAGAGACGCAATTTCCATGAAAACAAGAACTAGGAACCCTGCCATATTGTCCTTAGTGGTGAACTAATTGCTAACCTGGAAGGGTGGAAGCACTGAAATAGTTTTATAGCTTCCAGGTGCTGTAACATATCTTAGCAAACCTCTGTGTGTGTGTGTGTGTGTGTGTGTGTGTGTGTGTGTGTGTGTGTGTGTGTGTGTGTGTGTGTGTGTGTGTGTGTGTGTGTGTGTATGTTGACACATACATGCAAGATCCTGGTTCAGATTCTAATAAAGGGGGTAGTGTGGGAACCACAGAGTCACGTGACCAGACGTGATGTTCTGTAATCCAGCTCTGAACTGATGCTTTAATACTAGATGAGACAGAAGTCTCAGGGCAGCCTGTTTGTGAAACTTGATAAAAAAGACCATTCACCCACATCACCTTGCCTTGCTCTATTAAATAGGAAACAGTAATTCTTTACATCAGTCAGGAAAACATAGTGAGATTAGTTAAGTACTGTTTTTCTGTACCTGTGTGAATCTTTCAATCTGTGTAATTTTTAATATTTCCTGTGAATGAAACTCTGGTGTTTATTGTGAAAAGTTATTCAGTATTTTCATGTTCTTTTATTATTTATTATTACATATATTTAAATGTTTCATTGTGGCTGGTCTTTTTAGGAAATATTTAACCTTTGACAGTACTTATATTTATTTAGTAATGCTGTAGCATCACACTCCTGAAAGTCTTGCTGTTCGGTCAATATCTCCACTGGTATTATTATTAATTTCAAGCAGTATAACTAGATACCCTGCTAGGAGCCTTAGAGTAGCTGGCTGGTGGCAGTGGAACTACCTTATAGCCTGGGAGAGGTGGTAGAGCGGGTAATCTGTGCCAGCTTTTCCAAGGTGTGTGTGTGTGTGTGTGTGTGTGTGTGTGTGTGTGTGTGTGTGTGTGTGTGTGTGTGTGTGTGTGTGTGTGTGTGTGTGTGTGTGTGTGTGTGTGTCAGCTACTTGGACCAGGGACACAAAGCTTATTAGTGGTCAGTGTAGATTCTTATTTGGGGCCTGCAGACAGACAGAAAGAGACAGAGAGAGAGAGTGAGGGTCCAGCCCCAGGACAGAAGTGTGTCCCCTGTGTGCTCTTAAGGGAAATTGTGCTTGGTGCAGAGAGCTGCATCTGAAAATACTGTGTATATCCATTTTTCTTCCAAGTGAATGTCTCTCATTGGTGTCAGTGGTGAGGATTGAGGTTATTTGATTACTGGCCCAGAGGAGAGAAGTTTCAGTGTTTTTTCCAAATCAGACACTCCTTTTACCCAGTACTTTACCATAGTGTTATAACTGGCAATTATTTAGCTATAGCTTGAAACCCAAACCCAGAGAGACAACAAACCCTTTGCTTCATTATTCTTCTGATAACCACTTCTGCCATCCATCTACTTGCAGAAATTCTCAGCATCCACCACAGAACACCACTTGACATGCAACATTCTACACAATTCACTTGATGTTACTTTATGAACACTATTGCTTATCTCTCTCCACTGGTATGCTCAGTATGCATTCCCTACTCTAGTGTACATGAAAGTTCTCTGCTTTACATTCTGTTCAGCTTAGATTTTCAGAAGTTAATAAATTCTCTTCTACTGTGTCATTAATAACAGTACCTTTGTAGGCAGAAAGGTCTTTCCTTATTATTATTTTTGAGCAATGCAAATATTTCAGTTTGACATATTCTGCAATCCCCACACATGCTTGTGATTTTAGTTCTGATTTTTGGTACAACCATTTTATAATTACATATTTATACAATACCAATAGACTAACCTCATGTCAAGCAATCAGAGCTTGAATGCAATTATGAATAACTTGCCATTGTTAAGCTTGAAAATCTAAAACCACAATTAACTATTCTATCTAATCTTAATCTCTTGTTTGATTTAGCATTGCTCATTAAAAATAAACAGTTTAACACACACATTAACTATTTACAAAATAATTTAAGACCAGGAGTCAATTAATGCCCATATTGCTCTTTTTTCACTACTTTACACATCTTAACACTTGGACCAGTGACTTCACAAGTTATACTGGAGTATACTTTATTAAATTGATACACATCTTAGGTAGTTTGTTCCATGTCAATGTTTACAGGTTCATAGATTCCTACTAGGCTGTTGATCCAGTGGACTATTTCAACCTTGGCCAAATTATACCATGTTCAATTTAGCAAGACATGAAATTAATACCAGACTCCCAAATGGATGAATTATTTTTGACCTAGTTACATCCCCTTTCCATAATAGCTTGAGGGGTCATGTCAGCTGCCCAACAGGATGAAGTAACGGCCAGAGAGATTGAAACAAAGTTAAGAAAAGCCTCTAATTGGAAAACCCCAGGCCCAAATGCATCTATTTTCTGGCTAAAAGTATTAACATCTTTGCACAAAGGTTTAGCCATGAGTAAGAAATATTTACATGTGCACTCTGAACAGACACCAGCCTGGCTAACAACAGGAAAAGTGACGCTCCTACTTAAGAGTGAACCTGCAAGCTACCATAAAAACTATAAGCCAATAATTTGCCTTCTGACGACGTATAAACTATATACTGGATTGATGCCAACAGAGTTTATAGTCATTTAGAAGAAAACTCAATTATAACAATGGAATAAAAGGGTAATAAAAGAAAAGTCATATGGAACAAAGGATTGTTTGCTTTTAAATAAAGTCATAGTGGAGAATTGTAAAAAGGGGAAAATATTAGTATTGCATGGATAGACTACAAAAAAGCATTTAACAGTACATCACATTTACGGATAAAACAGTTTTTAAAAATGTATAAGATACATCCTACACTGATAAATTACATCACAGTCACCATGAAACAGTAGCAAACCACTTTGCAATTAAACCATGATAAAGGATAAATTATTACTCTAGGGATAAAAAATCCAAAGGGGAATATTCCAAGGTGACTCTTTGTCAACACTGCACTTTTACCTTACCCTTAACCCATTAAGCTGTCTGCTTAACAGATTAGGTTATGGCTATAATTTGGCTCCCAGAAAGTAACAAAGTCTTAAAACATCACATCTTCACTTTGTCGATGATTTAAAACTGTATAGCTTATCAGATGAGAAACTGAAAGTACAACTGCAAGTAATCAAAGCATTTTCAGGTAATACAAGAATCTGATTTGGTCTTGAGAAATATGCAAAAGCAACCTTTAAAGCAGGAAAGCTGCAGCACCAAGAAAACATTAGTTTGGGACAAAAATGAGATAAAAAATAACTTGAGCAAGAGAGAGTGTATAAATATTTGGGAAGTGATGAAGGATCAACAATAAAACATGAACAAATGTGAATAAAACTCAGTAAGGAATATTTTAGAAGACTTAAATTAATCCTGAAAACAACAGTGACATCTAGGAACAAAGTTCAAGCTATAAACCAATTTGCTCTTCCTGCCTAATGTACAGTTTTGAAGTGACTGACTGGCCCCAAAAGGTGTTGCCTAGATTAGATAGGGAGACAAGAAGGATGCTTCATGCTCATCAAGTGATTTATAAAAATCACTGCATACCAAGATTATATATTCCCCATTCCGAAGGAGGTATGGGGCTCATTGAAATTGATTATAAGTATAGATCAGCAATCATGAGACTGCATACATCTCTACTGATCTCACAAGACCCAAACATAGTGAAAGTTTTGAAACATGTGGAGAATAAATCTAAGATGACTTCCCTTCTTAGTCTAGCAAAAGCATATCGGCATCAAGGAGGAATGGAAATCAAACCAGAAGTAGATAAAAATCAGCCAGTAACTGAATGTGTCAAAAACAAAATAAAGAAAATAAGGTGAAGGATCAGATGAGAAGGCAACAAATGTGGAAAATGCATAAATATAGTTGCAAGTATAGAAAACTCCTGGAACAACCTTATGTTGATCAGGACTGAAGTCAGGAATGGTTAAGGAGAGGCAAATTCAAACCAAAAGATGAAAGGTTAATATTGGTGGCCCAAGATAGTGGACTATGTACCCATTGGTTTACAAAGTCCATTGAACATGTGGGAGAAACAAACAAATGTAGGTTTTGTAAAACAGAATTGGAAACAGCTGCACACCTTGTTGCTGGTTGTGACATATTAATGGCAGAAAGACTGTATACTGAAAGGCATAGCAATGTGGCAAGACTGTTGCACTGGGGATTGTGCAAACATTATAATATTGAAGTAGCTGAAAAACACTGGAAACTGAGCCACAAAGCAGCATGGAAAATAGTGAAGTCTACATCACATGGGATCACTCATTACCAACAGTTCAAAAGATAGATGCGAGAAAACCAGATATAGTGGTCCATGAAGAGAAGTCAAAAGTAGCATTGATCACTGAAATTGCTACACCCACTGACTACGGTGTCTTGTGTACAGAGACACAAAGTCATAAAATATCAGGATTTGCAGGCAGAAAAGAGAGCAATGTGGAAGAAAGTTACCCAGACAGTTCCAATAGTAATAGGAGTGACAAATCT
Organism: Protopterus annectens; assembly: GCF_019279795.1. Taxonomy (NCBI): domain Eukaryota; kingdom Metazoa; phylum Chordata; order Ceratodontiformes; family Protopteridae; genus Protopterus; species Protopterus annectens. The sequence goes on from NC_056751.1 coordinate 351,360,586, forward strand.
TATAAAAAGAATCTACAAAAGTACTTAGATATATTACTGAGACATGTAATTCTGTACGAGTTGTAGAAGAAGTCATTACTGTGCACATTGTGGGTGCTGCAAAGAGCACTTCTGACTGACATCAAAGATTGAAACAATACTAATTTCATAAACTGTAATCATACTTTGACTTACGAATGGGGTCCATTCCTGTCATGGTATTAGAAGCCCAAAAGATCTAGAGAAATTAAAAAGATTAATGATTTTGAACCTAGTTATATCCCCTTTCCACGAGGGCTAGAGGGGCTAAACCAGATATGTACTTATGACTGCCATCCAGTCATCTGGGCTGTACTTAAAAAGGGTCAAGGAGCTACTATATTTTATATCAAGGGAGAGTCTATTCCATAAAAGAGGTATTCTCTGTTTTGCATATCTATCATGTCAGTAAATCCTGTTCAGATTATGGTGGAAGTTCACATCTCCTGAGTGGGTGTTTAGGGTGTTATTAGTTTTGTGTATGTGAAGAAGGTTGCACAGAACCAGATGCTTTGATTGTAACTTATTCCATCTTTTCTATTTCTTACTTTTTTCCTGTACTCCTTTTTTCTTTTGATAATCTCCTAAATGTTTGCATTCTACCACCTTTTTTCTTTATCTGGCTTGGCCACATATCTCTTGTATAGTCCTCACTCGTGCTGTTTTGAGATGTTGCCATTCATCTTCTTTGACTCCACTTATTTCCTCTTCTTCCTTAGGTGTTATAGAATCCCGAGTACTTCCTTGAACTCTTGTGGTTTCACTCCAGTTAACTTCCAAGTCATTTGTCCTAGTTTCTGTTGACTTTAGAGCCTTCTCTGATCATTGCTTGCAGCTGGTTGTGGCCACCAGTGATTTATGTTGTGTGCCCACTATTTCACTGGGGATAAATTTGCAATCTTTGACTCTACCCCATTGTTTTTTCCTTATGAGGACAAAGTCTACCTGAGCTGCATGTTGATTTCTCTTGTATATGATCTTGTCACTGTCTATCTCTTGGTGACCCATGTGTTGGCCATCAAAAAGCCATTTGCCAGTCAGACATCTAGAATTGTCTCCCCTTCTTTATTCCTGTTGCCCCACCAATGTGAATCCAGACAGTTCTCATATCATGTTCTGTTTGTCTCCATATGGGCATTCAGGTCTCCCATTATCAACACCATCTCATGTTGTCCTGCTTTATTTATCAGGTCCTGAAATTGCTGTCTAAATTCACTCAATTCCTCAGCATCGCAGTGTTGTCATAGGGTACAGGCTGAGATTATGAATACTTCCCTATCTTTATGCTGGAGTCTGACTGCCATGACCCTATCTGTAGTTCTGATGACATCCCTTACTGTCTTCAGAAGACTCTCCCTCAGCATAATACTTGCACCATTTCCAGTCTATCTTAATATTAGACTCTAGATTCCATGCCTTCCTAAAGTAATATTTTTGTGTGTGCAGCAGTCATCCACTTCCAAGTTGCATCCTGATAGTGAATCTATATTTAGTGAACAGACATAGCTAGGTTGGGGTAAAGGGTGCAAAATGTCAGGAGCCTGAATGCTGAAACTGCATTAGCGGTCAGGGTGAAGTGCTCAGAACTCTGTATGTGGTATTTTGCTGTAGTCATGCACTTGTTACATTTGTAGAAGGAAGCTTGTTAGAGTTCAGAGAACCGTTTTTTCTTACACTTGAGGGGTGCTACATTAGGAAACTGTACTGGGTGCTAACTCATCTAGCTACAGCTCTGAATCAGTGAAGCAATCCTTAATTTATTATTGGCAGGTTGATGAGATTTACATCTCTTTTTGTGCACCAGTGCTATTGCAGCTAACCCAGACTGGGAAACTGGACACCAGGTGACCAGTAGCTTACTGATCCAGGACTGCTGAGCTTTATGGTGGGCGCACAGTGAACAACAGAGGTATGCATATCCTTCCCACTGTTATCATGGGTCTCTGGTATAGATGAGAGTAGGCTGGGTCCTCAACCCACTTATCACTGGGAAATACCCATGCCCATTGTAGCAACATTAGACAACAGGACCAAATCACTTTAACTCATTCATCCAATGGAGCTCAGGAAGTTTGCACTGTAACTTCCAAAGAGCGGAGCATTAGCCTTTTGACAGAATAAAATTATGTCCTCACATTTCAAACAAATACTCATATCTCAGGAACCATAGGGGTTATGAAAGAAGTATAAATGGCAAACCCTTCACCACAAACTATTTTTATAGTGATGGTATTCTTTAGATGCTAGGTCTTAAACTGAATTTTATAATTCACAGTAAACACAGTAACCATTACATTTGTAATATTTTGTAAACAATGTACAATATTTCACAACCACTCAAGTTACACACATACTGTCAGTAGCATTTTATTCATCTCTCTGAGAGCTTTCATATGAGGCTAAGGAGTTCTGCCTGTGTTACTTGGTTGTTGAGGTATTTAGAAAAATGTGAAAACTATATCTATATAAATTAATATGAAAACAACAGTTAATATCACTTTACCTGCACTAGACAGAGGTCAAATATTAATGCAGTTGAGTTTGCCATTGTGTAAGCTATAAGATGAAATTGTTTAAAACATTGTACATAGTATGCTTTTAGAATTATTGATGCAAATATGAACAAGCAGTATTTGACGCCTAGAGGCGGCAGTAAGAGTTAACTGCAGATGCACCTGGAGTACGATCTCAGTTCTGGACCAATATTCTTCATGACCCCAATTCGATCATAACCTTTGGACATTTGCATCCTTACCACTTCTCCTTCTTGTAATGGACTGAGTGGTTTGCTGTTCTTATCATAGTAGGACTTCTGGGTTAAGCGCTTCTTCAACAGATTGGCTTTCACTGATCTGTTGTTCTTGACAAATGGAACCAACAATTGAGTACTGATTGGTAATGTGGTTCTGATTTGTCTTACAGAAGTCTCTGAGCAGGTGAACCAAGATGTTTATCAAGAGGAACATTTCTGAGATTCAAGAAATTCAGGAAAACGTCACTATTATCTTGTTTTGACTTCTCTGGTAACTGTTTTGAACTTTGAACTGCAGGTTCTGCCAAACCATTTGACTGCGGGTACGCTGGACTACTTGTGACATGAGTAAAGTCCCATTGTTCAGCAAATCTTTTGAACTGTTGGCTTGTAAACTGCATGCCCTTGTCACAAATAACTTTGGGTGGACTATCACGAACTGCAAAATGATGCTTCGTCTTAGTAATGACAATACTGGATGCTAGACTGGGAAGTAGGTCAATCTTGAACTAATCCAAGTAAGAGTCTACTAACACCAAATAATATTGACCATTCCACTCAAAGATATCAGTGGCTACTGTAGACCAAGGCAGCTCCAGAATCTGGGTTAGCTGAAGTGGTTCCTTCTGTTGATGTGGCTTTGTACTATTACACACTGAACAAGATGAAAGTGCTCTCTCAATGTCTTGTGACATAGAAGGCCAAACTTCTAGTCCTCTTGCCCTTCTTTTGGTATATTCGACTCCTGGGTGACCACAATGCAAAATAGTAATGTACTCTGGTTGCAAGGACTTTGCAACAATTTTCAGACCTTCCATTATGATACCTTTGTCAGACAAAATCTCATCTCTCTATGGAAAATAAGGTTGCAGTTCTTGAGATAAACTAGATTGCTTTGACAGCCATCCTTCATTGATAAAGTGGTTGAGCCTCTGTAAAATTGGATCTGTGGCTGTGTGATCTCTCAGCTCATCAAAACATGTAGAAGAAAAATTTCTCACTCTCCTGCTGTTCTGTGGAATTTCTGGGTGATCTGTACAATGTATCAGCAAAATAGAGAAGTTTGCCTTTCTTATAGACAAGATTGAAATTGTACTTACATGTTGCAGTCCTGCTGGAGCTGAATGCAACTGGCTTTCTCAAGACACTGACTAGAGGTTAGTGGTCTTTTTTGATCTGGATACATCTACCATAAACATAATCATGGAACTTCAAACATGCAAACACAATTGCCAAAAGCAATTTCTCGATTTAGGCATACTGCATCTTAGTTTGGGTATGAGTTCTCGATGCGTAGGCAAAAGGTTGATCCTCTTGTAGAATGACTGCACCAAGACCAAATTTTGAAGTATGACAGGAAAGCATAACTGGTTTGTGAACACCATGGTATCTGAGAGATGGTGGACTAGCAATTCTCTGTTTCAGGACATCAAATGTTCTTTGGTGTTGCTCTAACAAAGATCAGGTTACATCTTTATGTGTCAGCTCTCTGACTGGTGCTGAAAGTTGGCTCAAATCTGGAATGAACTTGCCTAGGTAGTTGACCATGTCAAGAAAACTTTGCAGGGATTGAACATTGTCTGGTGCTGGGATCTTGAGAATGGCTGTTTGCTTTGAAGGGTCTGGTCGTAAGCCTGTACTAGTAAATAAATGACCAACATAAGTAACTTCTCGTAGCCTAAATTTGCATTTCTGTGGCTTGAGCTTAAGAATCACTTGACATGCCCTTTCTAGAACTTTGCTGAGGTTTCTATCATGTTCTGTTTCATCATGACCTCCTACTAATATGTTGTCTACTATAACAGCACTAGGAAACCCAGAAGAAATTTGCTCCATTGCACGTTGAAAGACTTCACTTGCAGAATTTATCCCAAATGGCATTCTCAAAAATCTGTACCTGCCAGAGTACTAAAAGTAATAAACAATGATGATTTCTTGTCAAGCTGAATTTGCCAAAATGAACTCTTTGCAACTAAGACAGAAAAAAATAGTGGCATTTGGCATCAAGGCTGCAACTTTTTCAACTGTGCACATTGGATGATGAGGTCTCTTTAGTGCTTTGTTCAAATCACATACATCAATACATATTCTGATGTCATCTGAGCTTTTCTTATGAGCTACTACCATGAAGATACCCATTCAGTTGGAGTTTCAACAGGACAAATCACACCTTGTCGCACCATTTTATCTCAGTCAGTTTTGACTTTGTTCTGCATGGCTATTGGAACTTCACATGCTAGCCTGATAACTGGACTGACCTCTGGGTCTAATTTCATGGCGTATACAACTGGAAGTTTGCCGAGTTTGTCTTCGAGGAGATCAGCATAGATAGAAAAAATGTGATGGGCAAAATTAAAGCAGTGGTCTTTTAAGCTAACTTGATGGACTTCCTTATTAAATGAAAGCAGTCACATTTTCAAATTTTCTCTGAGCCCTAATAATGACTGGACGTGCCTCTTGACCACATACAATAATAAGTCATAGCTTCTTCCAGCAGAGTAATATGAATTTACTACTGAGCCTTCAGTCTGAATTTCTTCACGCAGACATAACATTGCACTGGGAACCTGTGTCAACTTTGAGCTGTATGGACTTGCCATTTATCCGAACAGTACAAAATACTTCATCTTTTCCCCTTAAATCTACTGCATTGACTCTTTCATGAAGCACTGATACACCACCCACATAAAGAGTAGAGCTGCAACTGTCTAATTGGTCAACTCATTTCTTAAAATGTTCCATTTTGATAAAAGAATGTGGGCCTTTTGATTTACAAAATCTTTTGAAATGATTCCATTTATTACATTTGTGGCATTGTTGACCAAAAGCTAAACATTTCTCCCTTTTAGATTCATGATTTCTACCACAGTTATGACAGTTGGCAAGGAAACTGGGTGGGGACCCATGCTTTGAGTTTGCTGACTCACTCTTATGCTTTACTAAGATTGTGCAAATGCTGGAATTTGCTAGAATGTTCTGAGATTTACCAGTGTGTGCTGCAGGGGTTAGAGCTCCAGCCATAAGCTTGGGACGGTTTCTTTTAACCACATGCTGCACGCTATCAATATGAGCTTTATCATTGTGCCTTCTAGCACTATTCTCATTTGTAGGTTATTTTTTGTGCTTTTCTGTGAGCTCATATATCTGACAAATCTCAATGGCCATGTTCAAAGTTAAATCACTGTCACAAAGCAAAATCTTTCTCACAGCAACATCTTTTATAACACACACACAAGTCTGCCTTTTATCAACTCATCCCTTATGTCACCAAATCTGCACGTTTTAGCTTTATTTCTCAGGTCAGTTATATATGCTGCAAAAGTTTCACCGGGCTTTTGATCCCTTGTGTAAAATAAGTGCCCTTCTATTGTAATATTTGTCTGGGGGTTACACATTTCTCTAAATTTAAGTTTTAAGCACTCTGGTTCCTCCCTTGACTCAGCCGGTACAACAATACTATGGTTTTCCCCGTCTCTTGTATAGATAGCAGGTGCATACACAAATGAACGTTCCCTTTCTATAGCTTTTGAGCCAGCTAAATTAAGTAGAATAAATGTCTTTGTATGATCATTTTTATCAGAAAATGCAGCCTGTACGAAAATGTCGTACTCTTGGTCAAACGCTCTGTAATTCTCAGCAATACTATTGTCAAACACAACTGCACTGGGTTTTAGAAATCCATCTACCATGTCCACAAAGTATATATAAACACACTGAAAATATGGCACTTTTAATTATGTATGAACAAACTCTTCTGTGAGCTTGCAACAACATTCAAATGCACAGTAAACTCTTCTAAATACTTTACTTTGTGAAATATTCTCTGTAATGGCTGTACGCTGCAAAATATGCCTTGTAATGGGCGTACTTTGTGAAATAGCTTTATTGTGACACTGCACAAACATACGAACACTTTATACACTTTTGATAACTCAAATATCTTTGCTTAGTACAAAAATACATGCTTTGCAAAAAAAATGCAGTTGCTTCCCCTTATTTTATTCATTTTATGCAATTCGGTATTTATTTCAAACATTTTCTGTAGTAATTCAAGTATTTTTATCATTATCATACATATCGGTTTATGCAAATATCATTTAGAATGTTCTGTATGCCCAGTTTTATATTATATAAAAAAAAAAAATAGTGATGAGCAAGTTTTAATATCTGAAATTCATTTCTGACCTGTTTTGCGAAGATTACACATTTTAGGGATGATCCACTACTGTATATTCTTCCAGCTCTAAGCAAGTGCCTTAAGTCATTTTAGCCATGCCACCTCTAACTTCATGCCCTTTGGATATAACGGTTCTGACTTCATGCCCTTTAGACATACCGCTTCTGACACCATGCCTTTTAGACATGTCACTTCTGACACAATGTCGCTCGTTCGTCTCTAACATATATGACAAGAAGGCTGGGGTTTTGTTTAGATCCTTTAAAGGAAAACTCCACCCTAGAACTAAAAAAAAACTTTTTTTCATTCTATCTTTGTTTCCTGACCTATTTTAACACCTCAAAATCACTCTAAGCACTTTATTTCTAATTTTAGCCTGTTTTCCACAACATGGCTATCAATGGGGCTTGATGTATCAATGTAATCTTGTTCTTCTTCAACCCTTTCTCTTTTCCATAATGCTTTGTATGATTCATGCCAAACAAAAGGAAGTAACTGTGAATTATCATGGGATTTGTGTGAGTCACTGTTATATTCTTTACCTTCTGTAAAAGGACTGCTTCTTTTCTGTTTCTAATCACCCTCATTTATGTTTGACTCAGAACATGTTTTACACTATACTTAAAAGTTATCCAGCTACAGCCAGAAAAGTAGCTAAATTACAGGCCTTTGTTCAGGGTTTTCTTTTGTAGTCCAAGAGAAACTGACAGTCCACCCCCATACTACTTCAGAGGTATTAAAACTGTTACTCCACTGAGGGACCCTTGCAGAATCAATTCCTCTTGGACTATAAAAGAAAACCCAGAACAAAAGCCTGTGATTTAGCTACTTTTCTGGCTGTAGCTGGATAACTTCTAAGTATAGTGTAAAGCAAGCTCTGAGCCAAACATAAATGAGGGTGATAAAGAAGCAGTCGGACTTTCCCAGTGAACAAATGCAATAAATAATAAGCAGTTTATCAAACCTCACACTTTTAACACCATAGCTCTAAAACTTGGACAAAATGGATCCAGAAATATGAAAAGTAGATTTAAATTAAGCAAGGCTACTCCTGACAAAGTGAAAAATTAACAGCCCCTCCCTGTATATCTATCTATCTATCTATCTATCTATCTATCTATCTATCTATCTATCTATCTATCTATCTATCTATCTATCTATCTATCTATCTGCCTACTTACCTACCTATCTGTCTACATATGGGATGCATTTATCTGGTCTGAGGAAAAAATGTCAATTGTTCATCAGTCAAACATTCATAACATTGAGCCAGCTTTATTGCCATTTGCAGCTTTTCTAGGGATTGGGAGTTTGCCCTTTCCCCAGTGTTGAGCAATCTCAGAGTTGGTATACAAAACTTGGAGGAGAGAATTTAGTAAAATTCTTACATCCTATTTTGAAAATTATTATGCAATTACAGCAGCAGATCCTAACACATTTCATGTCCAATGGGATGCTATTTCCAGTGTTATAGGAATAAGTCATGATTTGGTAAAGAATAGCAAGGAGCATAGTTATAATCAGTTAAAGAGACTACTAGAGGGTGTAAGGAATACTCATTTAAAGACCCTGTGTAATATCACAGATATTGGTTTGATCAACAATGATGAAGTTCTAAGTGAGTGTATAATTGAACGTGAGTTATTAGGATCAGATCAAGCCAGTAATTCATGGAAATATCTCACAGGCCCCCAGGATTTACCTGAGATACAGTGTTTCTTGAGACAGTGTTATTATGGAACTAATTTATTTCTATGATCATGCAAGAGTTAAGGAACTGGAACTGATTGGATGTTGTCTGTTTTGTAGATACTGAAGTCAGCCGTGAGCAATGTTATGCTTAGATTTTTCAGCTTATAGAAGGATATGTGCCACTAGTATCTGTTAAATCTACATGTTTTAAGTATCCTTTGTGGAATAAAGTTCTGGACATGAACTAAGTATTACTGGAAAAAGTTTATGAGACAACCTAGTGTTACTAACAGGGAAAGATATAAACTAGATAGGACCAATTTTAGAAGGTATAGGAGGGCTATTAGATGTGACAGCTGAAACTTGCTCATCACACTAAACATAACACAAAAGCCTTATTTAATCATCTGAAGCAATATAAATGTAATAATTCTACATAGATTATTATGCTGAATAATAGATTAGTTACTCACACTAAGGTTTTGGCAAGGTCTGGAAGATCAGAGATAATCTGACAAGCCTGGGAGATGAGAGCCAACATGTATCTGGAGATACGGGTCTGATAATTAACAGCTCTAAAAGCCAAGATAGCCAAAGTGTAAACCATTTTACCTAGCCTTTTCATGGTTCTACTGTCTTAATCAGAAGGCAGTAACTTGGGTGAAGGAAGAAATTGAAAGGGGTTGCCAGAGGCTACTGACACCACTGAGGGGTCAGCAGCAGGACACATGTACACATTTACAGTCCTTAGGCACCCTATAAAACCTATCAGACTTCTTGGGAGAAGGGGGTGAGAAGCAGGAGCTTTAGAAGCATTGGAAGACGCATCCATCAAAGCAGTCAAAACAGGAGGAACAGCAGGTTTAGGAGATTACATCTGCAGCAACTCATAGTATTTCTTATGAGTCTCAGACACCTAAGCGCAATCCCATTTAAAGAACTCCATCATCCTGAAGACTGTCTCTCCAAAAGAAATCTCTTCAAAGCTCCTCCTCAGAGGAATCCTGTACCCTGGGTCTTTTAACAGGAGTAGAGGACCAAGTGGGAGCTGGAACAGAAACACCCTGAGGAGGTTTCAGTGCCATCAAAGCACTAAACAAACCCTAAGTGAAGGCCTGACACTCACTCTGTGGATCCTTAGGGGCAGGAGAAACATTTTTAGTTTTTTTTTTTTCTTCAATAGGACATCTGCCTTATAAAACTAGGAAGGCTCTGACCCAGGACAGCATTCAATAATAGTAGTAGGGACTTCTTCTCTGACTAAAATCTGAGGAACACCCCTAGGCCCCTCGGAAATTATCAGCCGTGGTTCCCCCGATTCTCCAAAATGGATGTTTGCATAGCCTATTTGGATGTGTTTAAAGCTTGATCCCCACTGGCCTCCATCCCAGGCATGGCAGAGAAATCCAACAATAAAGCCAGGCAAACCTCCAGGTATTCATTCACCTCAGGAGAAATATCCAGTGGAGGCTGAACAGCAGAAGATTCCAGCCTAGGCATCTTGTCCTTCTTCTCTCTGATGGCTGTCCCTAAGGGCAGAAAGTTCCCTCCATCATATCTTTCATGAGAAGTTTAAGCAACTCATTCTCAACATACAGCACCAAAGAACAAAGTCTACTATGCAAAGCTTTAGGTACAAAGGCCTGATAGATGGAAGATGACGCATGGTTGTGTGAGGCACCAAGGCAAAACAAACAATGTTCATGGTGGTCTTTATGGGGAATATGTCTCCCACACTGGCATGTACTCTTCTTGGATGACATCAAACCCAACAAAAACACAAGTTAAAAAGGAACCCTGATGGGGCACTAATCTCCAACGGCTTGGTAAAACTAGCAACAGAACATAGGTGTTCAGATCAATGATCAAGAAATGGCGTTCGGACTGGTCGCACAGAAGTTCTGAGGATGGTACATCTGGACATCACCTTTATGCCCTACATTACATGAGGAGCATTCATCTCATGTATGGAGTACCTTAAAGCAACCTAAGGCTTTAGTATATTGGCCAGATATCAGGCTGCCCTAGGCAGGGGATCCCTAATGTAATGAATACTGCAATAGTGAAATGGAAGGATATTAACCAATGTACTTACAGCATGTACTTTGAATGGGGAGGAGAGCAGAGCTCTTGGCCAAAAGCTCAGTGAGTGTGTGTGTGTGTGTGTGTGTGTGTGTGTGTGTGTGTGTGTGTGTGTGTGTGTGTGTGTGTGTGTGTGTGTGTGTGTGTGTATTAATTTAGCTAAGCATTAAAACTTATGCAGCTATACCTTAGAAGTTAGAAATGCTCAGATCAGGATTCATAAGTGTAACAAGATATTCCTACAATATAAAAAACATGGATGAAGTACTACCTCTGAAATTCTTTAATACCATGCATATAAGATGAAAATGATAACTGTTTCAATTGTTTTAAATCAAATAACAGATATAGAGGCACTTTGAGAACTTCTTATCAAATCCCCATTTCAGACTTGACTATAGAGTATCAAGCAATGCTTCGGACCTAATGTGTTATGGAAGAAAAAAGAAACAACTCTAGACTGGATCCTTATTAATAACCATCCTAACTTCTACACTCCAGGAACACTCCCTGATAATATTAGCGATCATATGCTCACTTATATTATTAGACAAAAACTGCATGTCCCAACTACCTATAAACTCAAGACATTTCGCTCAAACAGATTCTTCAATCCTGATCGGTTCCTTGCAGAACTAAAAGCATGTAACTGGTCTCCACTAACCCTCCTTGAACTTAATGAAGCTGTGACCTACTTTAATACCAATTTTCTACAGATCCTTGACTTTCATGCTCTCATTCGCACTACTAGAATAAGATCCAAAACGGCACCTTGGCTAACAAAACAAACTAAGAACAAAATGATCCTTAGAAATAAAATTTGGGCTAAATGGAGAGCTACTAAATGTCCTTTAGATCACCTCCTCTTTAAACAATTAAGAAATGCCACTAAGAAAGATACTCTCACAGATAAAAAGGAATTTTACCTTCACCTACAACAAACTAGTCAACAAACCCCTCAAAGATTTTGGTCAGGCATTAACAAACTTCTTAATCCAGGAAATACAACTACTCCCACACCTTCTGGCTTTAACCTTAGCAACTCCACTCTGATCCCAAATGCCTTCAACAACTATTTCACAGAAGTTATTCAAACCCTAGCTAATTCATTACCCACATCTACTCCTACCTTACCTAATACTTCTAATACCTCCTCTAACACCTTTTACATTCAACCTGTAGCCACATCTCTTATCTATAAGCTTCTCAAGAAACTTAAACCTTGCACTCCATCTGCTGACCAACTCCCATCTGAATACCTACAAATTGCTGCAGAAGCTATAGCCTACCCTATTTCCATACTTATTAACAGAACTATCTCTGAAGGAAAAATCCCCACCATATGGAAAATATCTCATATCATCCCCCTACATAAAGGGGGCTCCTCAACTGAGCTCTCAAACTTTCGCCCTATTGCCTTACTCTCCCCTTTATCAAAGATCATGGAAAGATGCATACACAAACAATTTCTCAACTACCTTCTACAAAACAGTCTTCTAGCCAATTGTCAACGTGGTTTTAGACCTTCCTACAGCACTACAACTGCCCTCCTTTCCTTTACTGACATTATTAATAATAATAAGAACAATAATCTCCTCTCCTCTGCACTATTCCTAGACCTGTCAAAAGCCTTTGATATGGTTAACCATAACATACTTCTTGACAAACTAAATCTCTATTGTTTGAGCTCTCAAGCACTTCAATGGTTCAGGAGCTATCTCCAACACAGGCAACAAGCAGTTCTATGGGAGAATAAAGTACAGTTTTGTACCTACCATAAATGTAGATGTTCGAAGATCCACATTGCTGCAGTCCTTACACTTGGGCAGATGGGTATTGGATATCATAAACCACGGTTACAGGTTTTATGGAAATAAAACCTGTAACCGTGGTGTATGATATCCAATACCCATCTGCCCAAGTGTAAGGACTGCAGCAATGTGAGATGAAGAACATCCTATCTTCCTTACTATCAGTAAACATAGGTGTTCCACAAGGCTCAATCTTAGGTCCCTTGCTTTTTTCCCTATTTATTAATGACCTACATGTAAACATTCCCCAAGCCATCTGCATTCAATATGCCGATGACTCAACTTTAATCTGTGCTGCTAATAATGTTTCCTCACTCCAATCCCTTACTCAAACAGTTTTCCATAGAGTTGAAAATTGGTTTATGGAACATTCCCTTCTTCTAAATCCCAAGAAAACAAAACTTCTTCTCTTTTCTCCTACTCTCAAATCTTTCACACCTTTCTTCTCCATCTCCTCTAATAATGCCACCTGTATAAACCCAGACATGTCCACTCGCCTATTAGGTATTACTATTGATAACCGTCTTAATTTTGATCACCATATTGACAACACCATCAAAACAGTTAGCAAAAAAATAGGTACTCTCTACAGAATTAAACCCTTTCTAACCCCAGCAGCTAGAAAAACCATTGCCCAAACCCACCTGATCTCTACTCTTTTCTATGCCTCTGCCATATATACTAACTTATCAAAAAATAACATTATCAAACTCTCTTCCTGTTACAACAGCATAACTAGATTCATTACGGCAACACCCTTCAGAACTCACCACTGTCTTAACCTCAGACAACTTGATTGGTTAGAACTTAATAGCCACTTACTCTATCAACAACTATCATTCATAAGTCCCTCTACTACCCAGATGCTACCCCTAGCCTGACAAAACTGATTACCCCTTATAAAAACCTAGCCACACTCCGCTCTGCTAATAAACTACTAGTAGCCTCGACTAAATCTTACAATAAAGCTGGTGACTCATTATTTTCAAATTCTATCGGGAAAATCTGGAACCAACTCCCTCAAGAAATAACTAACCTAGACTCCACATCCCTTTTTAAAAAACATATCAAAGAGCACCTAAAAACCCACTGGCTATGTCCCTGTGCTAACCCTGACTGAAAACACTACCCCCTTACTCTTACTTCACTCACTCTCCCCTGTTTCTTGCCTCTAAATGCCACACTTACTGATACCAGCTACTTCCTTATTTTGAATCCTCTATAAATTTTACCTATTCTCTCTTTCATCTTTATTTTAGGCTATTTAGGGGCTTCCTAATCAGCTCTTTTTTATTACTCTTACTTTCTTTCCTGCATACCTGGAATCTTTGTTTTTAACCAGCTGTTTCATTTATAGTTGTTAATTATGGTCTTGGGTTGACTAGTCTGTTTCTGTTTTTCTTTTTTTACTCTTTTAGTCTTACTCATGCTTACCATTGTACCATTCTGTATATTTGCTTGCTATTGTCTTTTTTATTGTAAATGTTTGCTTACTGCCTGTATTTTGGAGCTTTTCTCCCCGGGCCTCTACTGAAAATGGATATATGTCCAGCTAGACTAGCCCGGTCAACAAATGTAACATAAATAAAAAATAAAAAGAAGCAGAAGTGTATATTAAATCCCGTCACATCGTGATGAGCTACAGGTGAGATGGCCTTGCTGTATAATTGCACAAGTTCCTTCTACTTCAAGTGACATATTTATTAAAATTATTTTTAAACAGTGTCACTGCTTGACAGAGGCACAGCAAAATGATAGGCATAGTTTTTATTCAAACTAAAGGGGTGGCGAAAGCCACATAACTATGGGCTAGGCTTATAAATGCCCTTGGGCAGATAGCCTAGTATGAACCTATGAACCTATGAACCTAATTCATATTTAGAGAGTCCCATGGGATGTTATCTGGATTTCTGGAAGACAGCTCTTATCTCTATGACTGCTAAACCAGGAAAAGATCTTTGGACCCTGCTTGTTATTGCTATTTGTTATTGCTATTTTAAATATAAATGTAAAGTTATACATATCTGTTCAAGAACACTATGGGACATGGTCAACAGTTTTGTTCATTCTGATCAAGTTGTTTTATTTCTTAGTCTAAGGAATGTGTTAGCGGATTTACAGAGGTATTACATTGGGCTAGAAGGAGACATATACCATTATAAGCTATTAGTCTGAATGCTGCAAAAAATCATCTTGCATGGCCATATTTGCTTGAAGTTCTGGAGAAAATGTCATTTCCTGCACCTGTGTTTCAATCACTACAGGGAATATATTTAAGATCTTATGGTGCGGTACATCTAGGCCCCAGGAATTGTTAAATTCCCCTCCTGTGTGCTGCTAAGGAAGGGTGTCTATTTCTCTTTAACTTTCTTTTACAGTAATGAAGCCCTTAGTATGTTTATGTAGGACCTTTAAGCACAACAGTGTTATATTTGGGAAGAGTGACCTCAGGCTCGTTTAGGCCCTTTAAGCACAACAGTGTTATATTTGGGAAGACTGAACTGTGGCTAGTTTCATTATTCACAGATGACATTTTGATATCAGTAACTCATTCTTCTACAGAATATTTTCCTTTCTAATTGCATTATCAATAGGCTGGCTACATACTTAATGTTAAAACAAATTTAAATAAATTTCACATCGTTTGTGTTGATTTCTCCCACATACTACCCCAGCAAAAGTTATTTATAGCCAAACAGAACTCTCAACAGAAGCACTCAAATAGATGGACAAACTGACGGCAAACTTCTTATCAAAATATCTCAGTATATAAAAAGTATATTTTTGCTGAAGTCACTATATTCATTGACAGATTTGATAACCTTTCCATCAAAAAGAAAAAAATTAACAAATGCAAATATAAAATGCTTACATTTTTTGGGTCCCAAATAAGCCCAGGATGAAATTCGAAACTATGGTGAGAACTAAGGACACAGGAAGCTACAATTTCCAGATATGACACTTTACCGGTCAGCAGCTCAGTTACACATTTTTTTCTTTATGAAAATCTCAAAACTATCAAGTCTCCTGGAAGTTTGCTGAGACTGTATATCATATACAAAAACAAAGTGTCTGGGTTCCTTACCTGGGCCTGGAAATGAAGTTCTGTAATTTGTCGCCTTATTTAAAGCTTAGCTTAACTGATTTATCCAAAGTACTCCACTGATTAGAAAGATTTGTATTGGTGTGATAAAATAATTAATACAAGTATCTTTTTGGAACACATTGGGCTACAACTTTTACAGCATCTTGTTGCTTTACTGATGAGAAGAGTCATATAAATGGACTAGGAAATGTTTTTATTTTGGTCAGCAGTGGATAAAAGAAGGTAAAGTTCTCAGCTGTAAGGAAACTTGGACAATCTTTGCATTAAATATGACAGATGAGCCTCTTTTTGGAAGTATTGAAGCTAGACTTTCTAAAATCTGGGAAAGATATTTAGTTCTGGGTTCAACATTAGAAATATATTGGGATGTCCACATCTGGTATATGACAAGAAATGTTGAAGGTGTCATTGCTGGTACTTGTGTTGCACAAGCAATATAAAAGAGACACAGTGATTCTCACTATCTTCACTACATCCACAACTCCACGGAACACAAGTTTAATGCACAAATTCAATAAACAATAAAAAGCAGTTAAAAACATAGGCAAGACTTAATGTTTTTGCCCATAAGGCATCATCAGAGTCAATAAACTGCTGACAACACTTCCCTTACAAAGGTTCAACTCACATGACTGAATTAATTGAATTAATTAAAATAGTTAAAGAACCCTAACTTCCTTAAAGAACTAGCATCATAAAAAAATCATTAAACACTGATTCATTTTACATGACAGCTCAAAAAACATAAAAACATAAAATGCAACCACATATTTAAACATATGGTGCTCAAAGTAAAGTAAATAACACCTTATTTGAGTAAAATTAATTACTAAATATCTGTGGTGATCTTACATGTGTGTATATAAATAGCAAGGTATAGCTCTAGTAAATTAAATGAAATAAAAATAAAAATAATTTAGTTTAACTTAAACTTGTAAAGACCTAATTTTCAGTGCACTAGTTATTGAACAAATGTTGTTAATACCAGGAGAAACTGTGGCATTAAGTCTAAGTTGCCACATACTTTCACTAAACTCCAGCAGTGTATTATAATCATCCCCCTTGTCAGTATGCTTGAATTTGTCTATTACAAAAAAATAAGAATTTTTTAAAATTGGTGCATACCAAACTGTGACAAAATAAAGCATTGGTTGTTCTTTTGTTTTTAATATCCCTCAGATGTTCAGCCATCCTTTCCCTTAATTTGTGGGTGGTCTTTCCTACACAGAATGCTGAACAAGTCTCACATAGAGCAATATATACCAGTATCATTGTATTACAGCTACATCTACCCGGGCACTGAATCGTCCTTTTGTAGTTGACCACAACCACATATGGGCCATCACTTATAAACCTACAATATCTACACATGTAACATTTGCCCATATTTGATTTGTATATTGCTACCAAATTATTCCTTTGTCTTTCAAACAACTCCTTTAAATTGCTACCTCTACTATAAACAACTGTGGGTTTGTCACCCAAGTGACTTTTCAATTCGCTGGTTAATGTCAAGTCCCAACAATTATAAATCATGGTTCTTAGTGAGATAGAATCCTGATTAAATGGCAGGACCATCACTTTGTTCTGAGACACTGACTAGGCGGAACTCAGTACTGCTACTTTCTCCATCAGTAATATTGGGGTGTACCTATCAGTTTGTTTTTTCTTTACTTCATTTCTGATTTTTAACAATAGCCTCAGTGGATATCCCCTATCCTTAAATAAACCAATTAAATAGGACATCTCACTCTCAAACCTATGGTCGTCACTAACCAATCTAGATAAAAGTACGATTTGCCCTTTTATTACACTCTTTTGATGGAGAGGGTGGCAACTATCAAAGTGCAATAACATATTCAAAAACGTTTTCTTTCTAAAAATACTAGAGCATAATTCCTCAGTCTGTGAATGTTTATACAGTAAAATGTCCAGAAATTTAATTTCTTGGTCATCAAATCTATGCGTAAATTTCAAAAAAGAGGTGGTGGTGGTGGTGGGGGTAAGATAATTAACAAAGTTTTCTATATGTTCTGTACTCCCATGCCACAGATTTTTAGTTAATTAATTTTACTCAAATAAGGTGTTATTTACTTTACTTTGAGCACCATATGTTTAAATATGTGGCTGCATTTTATGTTTTTTGAGCTGTCATGTAAAATGAATCAAAGTTTAATGATTTTTATGATGCTAGTTCTTTAAGGAAGTTAGGGTTCTTTAACTATTTTAATTAATTCAGTCATGTGAGTTGAACCTTTGTAAAGGAAGTGTTGTCAGCAGTTTATTGACTCTGATGATGCCTTATGGGCAAAAGCGCTAAGGCTTGCCTATGTTTTAACTGCTTTTTATTGTTTACCAAATTTGTGTATTAAACTTGTGTTCCATGGAGCTCTGGATGTAGTGGTGATATTGTTTTTAATTTTTGGTCACTTATCACCTTGTGTGATTGCTGCTTGATTCTCACTATCTTCTTCATATTCGCCTCGAGGTAAACTTTCACAGTATGAAGGACTTTGGCTTTTGTACTTGTGCTGTACAGGTGATGTAGAAGACACACAGCGATTCTCACTATCTTCTCCATACTCGCCTGGAGGTAAACGGTATGGAGGACTTTGGCTCAGCCCTTCAGAATATGACTTACTCGTGTTACCACTCTCTGTATATTCCTCTTCCATTACACTTCAACTGTTTGCATGCACACACATAGCCCTATATTTTTCCTTTTTAACACCAACACTACTGCCATGTGGCTGCCACGCCCCCTCCAATCAAGACAGTAGCAATGAACATTGAGACAAAAAACATTCAGCTGTAGGCATGTCAGGGCTAGATGTCTATAGCCCCTGCCACCTGTATTTACAAAGCCCTTCTTGAAGTAATCAGCTGTTCTTCAATGGCAAATTTATTTCATTAACTGGGTGCAACTAGTCCATGAAAGGGATCTAACATAGATAATTATCTTTACAGCCTTAGTAACTGTAGCCATTCAGTCAACCATGAACTTACCGTCACATGAGGACCAGCTCCTGACTACAGGTTAGCCTGTTTCCCCATCCCTGAAAGTGCAACAAAATGTTTGATCAGGAGCTGACACCTTTAGGCAAGAGGAGTTCTACTATGCAAAACTTCACAAACCTTTTTTGGGGTAGGGTTGCTGCTCTGACTTTGCCCAGCTCCACTCTGTCTTGCTTTACTCATTTCCACTCTTCGCCCCCATCCACGCCTATCTCCATATGTTTTAAGTTATACTCGCCAAGTCACTCCCACCATCACTTATTTTACTCTTATTGCTCACTGCACGTGTAGTACCTCTTTATTCTCACCAGTCTCCACAACTGACACTTCCCCATTTGTTAATAAACACATATATAATTAATAGCATCACCCCAAATCCTCATACGATATCTCATCAATCAACTTATTACCCCATTCTAATCACAGCATTTGATACCCACCTCATATAATGCACTCATATTAGTTCATAATTTTGCATTCTTACCTATAAAAACAACATGGTCTGCCGCGGTGGTACAGAGGTAGCATTGTTACCTCACAGCAAGAGGTTCTCCCATTCGATTCTCGGCTTGACTTGGTGGGAGTGCCTTCTGTGTGGAGTCTGTATGTCCTCCCCGTGGTTGGGTAGCGTTCAAAAGACATGCGTGCGTAAATGGGCGTGCCTTCGTTGAAGGTTGGGCGTCGAGCTGGCACCTCGGCGTTTCGTAAAACAATCTACTGCCAATCATTATCGGACCGGAGTTCCGCTGTGGTGACCCCTTACCAGGAAAAAGCTGAAAGACAAACAACAACCTATAAGAAACAACATAAACCTTTCTGCTACTACAGCCTATTAAGAACATCCACTTTTCTCACCTCATGTCTAAAGAATCATTACCACCTCCCGACAACAACTGCTTTACTCCCCTCAAGCTACAATCTAATTGTGAATCTTGTCCACTTCATCCTACAGATACTGGTCTCAGTTATAACAATAACCCTACTTGTCCATTCCTGTCTCATTTCTTATTAATAGCAAATCTTGGCAAAAGCAAATACAGTAGCAGTACTTCCAACTCTTATTTCCTTTCCGCTTGCAATTAGAAGGTCTTGATAAGAGTATGAGCTACACTATTACCTAATAAGAGCTGTTGGTGAAAGTGAGAGCAACAATTTTATGTATTACTCTAAACAGCACCTTCTGCTCACTTCTCTTGGTGGCAGTAAGACATTATTCCTGTTTTGCCTCTTTGAGGCAGTTAAACTCCTACTCTTTCTATCTGTTAACTCATTCACTCCAATGGAGCTCAAGAAGTTTGCACTGTAACTTCTAGTGAGCACAGCCTATGCTTTTTGACAGAACCAAAGGTACTTACGTATTATCGCAACCACGTTCCAAACAACTCACTGTTGATATCTTCCCATGTCATCCAATGTTATCCAGGGCACAATTTATTACTGTCCAAAAGCAAACATATGAAGACCAAATTACACTCCACCAAATGCGATCACTTCAATCAGTAGAAACAGGCCATGTGGTTCCCCCACTGCCAGAATCCAGTACACCAGTATAGCCTACACTCAGCCCCATATTAATGTTAATTTTAAAAACAATTACAATGAACAAGCCTTAGGAACCAGCTATCTACTTTTCTTTAGTTTGAAGACCTGTTGGAAGACCCAATAGCATTTACAAAGTAATAATAAAAATATAAAAACATTGAAAACTGTCATTTCCCAGACCCCCCCCCTTTTTTATCATAATATGGCAGACCTCATGAAGCTTATGTGAAAGCGCTGCTCAGATAAGGGTGCTAAATTCAAGACTAGTTATCTGATGTTTTACTACAACTTTTGAATATTTCTGTCTACTCTTTTCTATTTACAGTGTATTTTTTGCATAGTCCATACAGATAAATGAATAAGTGAATAAAATGCAAGTGTATTTGGCAATGATACGGTTCTGATAATGTAGTTGCGATAATACGTAAGTACCGAAACAAATTATGCCCTCACATTTCAAACAAATGTCCATATCTCTGGAACCATAGGAGTTATGAAAAAAAGTGTAAATGGCAAACTCTTCAGCACAAACTATTTTTATAGTGGAAGTATTCTTTAGGTTCTAGGTCTTAAACTGAATTTTATAAGTCACAGTAAACACAGTTAACTATTACATTTGTAATATTTTGTAAACACAATATCTCAGCAACCACTCAAGTTGCACACATACTGTCAGCAGAATTTTATTCATCTAGCTGAGAGCTTTCATATGAGCCCAAGGGTTTCTGTCTGTGTTACTTGGTTTTTGAGATATTTAGAAAAATGTGAAAATTCTATCTATATAAATTAATATCATAAAAACATCAATTAATATCTATTTACCTGCACTATACAGTGGTCAAATGTTAATGCAGTTGAGTTTGCTATTGTGTAAGCTTTAAGAAGAAATATTTTAAAACCTTGTACATAGCATGTTTTTGGAATTATTTATGCAAATATGAACAACCAATATTTGATGCCTAGAGGCATCAGTAGGAGTTCACTATACTTCCAATAACAATACTAACATTCCTTTTGTTGGCTCTAAGTTCCACTAACCACAGTTCAATTACTACTACATATCATCTCTCATTTCTCTATTGTGCATCTTTTTAAGGGTAGTTTGATGGGAAACTAAACAAGTAATTTTACCCTGGAATAATTATGTTGAGAACAAGAACTACACCGCCTTCACTTACATGAAACAAGAACCTCCCACTTCTTGGTAAGAACAACCAATAATTCTACAATATGACACCTATTCTGCTTACCTGTTTTAGCAGCTGCAAGGGATAGCATCAACATTATTAGTTCTCATTTACAGATAGGCATATGCAAAAGATAATTATTTATATTTTAGCTTTGGCCAACAGCCAGACCTTTACCTCTACTGGTTAGCTTTAATATCCACTACTTATATTCTCAATTGACAACTACAGTTGAAAAGATCAGCTCCGCCTGCAAACAGTAGTTCTTGTAACCAAAACCAAATACAAACTGCTTGTTGAAAAAACGAGAAGGAAGTAACGCCAATGAAGAGAAATGCAGCTAACCAAGAACCTTCACAGTTGCAATGTTCCCTAAAAATTGAGAGGCAGAAAACCACCAAACCGTACCAGATAGTCCTTTATTGACCTAGGTTTCGTTCATCCACGAACTTCATCAGAATACAATCAAACATTCATTTATTGCATTTTTATATCGTTGCACACATTCTTAATTGATTAATTAACACAAATTCCCTCCTTTTTTAAATGACTTATTTAAAGGGGTAATGCTGTTTGTTTAGTAAAAAATTCTCCCTACACTCATACTTTGACATTCTATGCCATCTTAATCTGAAATATACATGTTAAAATTCATAATATAAAACAATAATGACATATATACTCTCATAAAAACTCATACTTGTCAAAAAACCTGTTTGTGTGTGTATATATATGTATCTTAAAGTCTATTATTACATACACATACCCACTTACAACAACCCCACCTCCCACTCATGTACAATTTAAATTAACCAATTACAAAATTAAATAATAAAGTTACATGATTTAATTTAATGAACAATGTATACTATAGTGTACATATTATATATTAAATATTAAAGTCACTATGATGAATGTTAAGTATATAACAATTATAAACAGTGCAATACATATTACATGAATCATATGACAACTGTTTTCCATCTATGCGTTTTCATGATATTCCATAGATCATAAATACCACACTAAACAATGTATATCCAGTAACAATAAATGTGATACTATAATATCAAAAAGCAACCTATTTACTTATGAAAATTTCATAAATACAAACATTGCAACATATTAATAACTTTATAATCCATTTATGTTATTTATTCTTAATACAGGCAAAATTGTGAAATACTCATTTAATCCTGGACTAACATATGAATTTAATTCTATTTGCCATCTTAGTTCTTCCCTGTCTAGATGGTACTTTGTAATTCTTCCTTGTGGATCATATTGTATTTGACTAATAACACAATATTTAAATAAGTGGTTATTGTTTTCTATAATATGTCTTGCTAAAGCGTTAGTAGTTTTTTGATGTTGTATATCTAATAGATGTTCTTTAATACGATCCCTAAAGTGCCTATTAGTTTTTCCTACATAAAACGCTTTACATTGTTGACATAAAGCCAAATAAACAACATTTTTTGTATAACAATTGTAATGTCCCTTGATATTGATTCTGCAATCGTTCACAAAAACTACATTACTTGTCTGATTTATATGGCTACATGTGGTACATCTCCCACATTTATAATTCCCTTTTTGTCTATTCATAATCATGTCTTTAATATTGTTGTGTTCCAATAAATTTTTAAATGATGGACTCTTTTTGTATACAAATTTTAATGGTCCTTGAAAAAATTCTTTCCATATTTTGTCATTTATTAACAATTCCCAATTTTTTCTAATAATGGATTCTATATATTTATAAGAATCATTATAAGTAGTTATAAATAAGGGAGTATTATTATATTTGTTTTTGTTCTCGTTATTGGATATATTAATATTTATTAGTAAATTATTACTACCAGATACCAAAATAGATGTATATATGCCTTTATGTCTTTTTTCCTTAACTTCGTTACATATTTTATCACATAAACATTTCGGGTATCCTCTATTTGTAAACAATTCAATAATGTATTGTAATTCATGATGAAAATCATCTTCATCACTGACCATCCTGGCAGCCCTGACCATCTGTCCTTTGACAATAGCTTTTTTCTGATGGTCAGGGTGCCAGCTGTCAAAATGTAAATAGGCATTTGAAAATGTGGCCTTTCTATAAATCTTCGTTTTCAAACTTTTTGTTTTTTCATCGTATAAAATGTTTACATCCAAATATGCCATATTATCCTTACTGTATTGATGAGTAAATTTCAAAAATCTAACTGTTGTATTAATATATTCCAGAAAGGATTTCAAAGTATTTTCATCATGATTCCAAATAATAAAGATGTCATCAATATATCTGGTGTACATCTGAATGTGTTGGTAATATTCTGACTGAAATAAATAATTGTTTTCCCAATAACTCATTATTAAGTTGGCATACATCGGGGCACATGGTGCCCCCATGGCTATCCCGCTTGTTTGTTGATAATAGCTGCCTTCAAAATATAAATAATTATTTCTAAGGACCATTTCCATCAAATTAATCAGTGTGTTAATTTTCTCTTGTTCATATAAATGTGTTTCAAATAATTGCTCTTCTAGCCATATTAATCCTATATCATTTGGAATACATGTGTAAAGATTGCAGACATCAATTGTAACAAATGTACATTCTCCTTCTATTTTGATTTTGTTAAGTCTATACAAAAAGGGTAGTTTGATGGGAAACTAAACAAGTAATTTTACCCTGGAATAATTATGTTGAGAACAAGAACTACACCGCCTTCACTTACATGAAACAAGAACCTCCCACTTCTTGGTAAGAACAACCAATAATTCTACCATATGACACCTATTCTGCTTACCTGTTTTAGCAGCTGCAAGGGATAGCATCAACATTATTAGTTCTCATTTACAGATAGGCATATGCAAAAGATAATTATTTATATTTTAGCTTTGGCCAACAGCCAGACCTTTACCTCTACTGGTTAGCGTTAATATCCACTACTTCTATTCTCAATTGACAACTACAGTTGAAAAGATCAGCTCCGCCTGCAAACAGTAGTTCTTGTGCTGCATCACACTGCACCAATAACTATTCTCCAACACCAGGTATCAATGCATAACTGTCCTTTCAAATTTCAGACAGTAATTACACCAACTTGGGAGCTGGCATAACGGTTAAGGTGTTTCCCTCAAAAATACAATGTAAAGGGTATGATTATCACTTTTAGTCACTGGATTGGCTAGTTGTGAAGTAGTCTGCCGACTGATTGCCTACTATTTACCTATGAACCTATGAAACAAAGCTATGGTTTAACACTTCTCTAAATTGTCAGGGTTCAGACTTATCCAGTACAAATTTAGTGATAAATGTATAATTCTAACTCATAACTGCTGTCATTCTAATATCTTGCTTATACACAAGAGATATCCTCCCCGTCTACAATACTTCACGCATAAACAACTCACACAGCAAAATCCATGTAACCAACTTTCAACTTCTATAATATATATATATATATATATATATATATATATATATATATATATATATATATGTATATATATGGGTCTACTTCTTTTGACCTAACTCCCATTTGCCTGACACCCATTTGCCCGAGACCAAATGACTGAAAGTTCATTTGCCCGACACTTCATTTGCCTGACACTTCATTTGACCGACAAGTATTATTAGCAAGAAAATGGAATATGCCCCTTTCCCCACTGTAGTGCGACCCTGGAGTTAGAATATATAGGTAGGGGGGGGCTGTGCCCCTCATGCCCCCCTACCTATATATTCTAACTCCAGGGTTGCACTACAGTGGGGAAGGGGGCATACTCCATTTTCTTGCTAATAATACTTGTCGGTCAAATGAAGTGTCGGGCAAATGAACTTTCAGTCAAATGGGGTCGGGAAAATGAGTGTCGGGCAAATGAAAGTTAGGTCAAAAGAAGTAGACCCATATATATATATATATATATATATATATATATATATAAGGTTCATTGTGTATATTTTAAAAATATTTTTGTTTTGTATAGTTGAAATATTTTATCTGTTGATTTCTACCTAAACCCCTTCACAAGGTATAACTGAAAATGTTTTAATACATCTTAATTTATTTCTTTGTTATCCTAACCGTTTGCTTCTTCTCTATAATACATGTGATGCCCATTGTACATACTTAGAAGAGTAATTGTAGAATTGAAATGTTTGCTTTATCTGCTATCTTGGTTGTAAATCCCAGGTTGAGCATGAAAATGATCAAGCTGGATCAGTGTTCTTCCCTAATCAACAAATACATAAATAACTAAATAAACTTTAAAATAAAATCAGCAAAGAACCTATGCTGCTTCCTCCAACACACTATTTACATTAACATGAAACATTAACTGACTGAAGTTACATTTTTTACTGGACTAGGATAACTTTCTGAGCTACAAGAGAAAACTGCTAACCCAACTTTATATTACTGCAATAAAACTCACTCTAGCATGGGACACCCATCAAACTACAGGCCTTCAATCTATATAAGGTCACTTACTGGAACAACAATATTATGATACATGGACACAAAAACTTCACAACTAAATAAAACAGACCATTTTAGAAGCCTGAATTATTGCAGGGAAACCACACATACTCACCCTTGCCAAATCATGGCAAAAAGGTGATATTACTCCTCTAACCTTATTCATAGAAATTATTCACAAAATTATGAGACCAGAGTTTTGGATAGGATGAGGGGGAGGAGGAGGCATAGCACTCCTAGTCAAAAACAATACCTCATTTTAGTTAAAACATATAACTCAGGCCATCCCACCTGTGACAGTGCCTCCAAATGGGTCAAGGCATGCCTTATTCTTGGCTAGCAAATACCCATGTGCACTGGAGTGGTCTGTATTACCCCAACATCCTAATTGATCTTACTGCAGCAGGTATTACAATAAATAAATTCCCAAATCTTGATCCTGCATCCATGTCTGTGTAGTTCGTAAACTTAGTATAAATGTAAAGAGATCATACTCTCTGTACTATGCTTTTGTACTTTTGATGTGTTCAAACACAATGGCAATGTGGTAGAGTCTATATTTGTCAAGAAACATACTCACTCCAGGAATATCCCTAGGGACTCACAAACCTATCTAATTTAATTATAGAATACACTAGATAGGATTAATTATCAACTAACTGTATGTTACAGAACACCTTCTTTATCCCTTGATGATCTCCCTGTTAGCAAAAACAGTCCCTTATTTTGGATGACTTTAACTACTTTTCAATAAACTAGGACACCTATAACTCCAATGTAGGATATGCTCAAAAATTCCTAGACTTAAATAACAAAAATTCCCTTTAGAAATTGGTAAATAAACCTACTAGAGGACACAGCATTCTTGATATGATTCTTACAAATATGGCCATCTCTTGTACTACTCCTATGGTAGGGTATCTTCTTCCCCATTGAAGTCTGGCCATAGACTTGTACCTCCTCCTTTAAAAGATCCTACAGCAAACTCTAGTGAATTTAAGGACTACAAACATGCCATCCTGAACCTCCTCTGTGATCAAGTATCAAAATTCACTTATGACTACACCTCCTCTTACCTTAATGCAGCAGCAAGCTTTACTACAGAATAGTACACCCATTTAGAAGAGTGTTTAGAGCTAAACTACCTCTAAACAATGCAATAAAAGAAACTTCTTGAATTACTTAGTGGACCCAAACCCCCTTTTCTTAATGATAATGTCAAAAGCATTACAAAAAAAAACTGAAGTTCATTATCAGGCCCACTAAAGGGGCCCATAAACTTAAAATGGCTGCTGAAGTAAAAGATAATTATGAATTCTTCTTTAACTGTGTTGGAAAACTAAAAACAAACTGAAAAACATACCCTACGCTGCTCTGAAAGTATTCATAATGATGCCTCATATCTAACTCAACGAACATTGCTAATATCGTTGTAAAAAATCTGACTACCAACTTCACATCTGAGACTTCTATTCAAAGTCTCCAAATGCCTTAATTGCTTAATCCGCCAATTATATGTAAAGATCATTTACTGAAAATTAAAACCAAGACAAAAAAACTTCCTCCATGGGAGCAGTACATATAGCTGCTTGCTTAATTAATAGTGTTAAATGTGGCATTGCAGACACACTCCTTAAATTGTTTAATCTAAGTTTAGTTACTGGTTTTGTCTATGATGGGTGGCACACTACAATAGTAAAGCCCCTGCATAAGGGTATCCTTATAACCATCCATGTATTTGTAGATCTATCAGCATTACAAACCTTATCTGCAAAGCCATGAATGTACTGTAACTGACCTCATAAACTGCAATAGTAAGAATCTTATTATGGAATGTACTGTAACTGACCTCATAAACTGCAATAGTAAGAATCTTATTAGACTTGACCTCAACAGTCTGGCTTTATATAATGTAGATATGGTCTGTTTAATCTGGTAAACTTCTTTGAAAGGGTTACAGAGGCCGTAGATTGTGGCCATGCAGTTGATACAGCATATCTTGATCTGGCCAAGGCTTTGGATACCATCTCCCATGCTGACATCATACAAAAGCTACATGCTTTAAAAACTGACCCATATGTAGTAAGCTGAATAGCAAACTTGATGAAGGACAGAACTCACACATTACAAGTTGCAGGTGTCTCATCAGAAAGTATAAAAGTGACCAGCAGTGTCCCTCATGGCTCTGTGCTGGGACCTCTCCTATTTACTTCTCAGTTCTCCAAGAAGAGATCCAAGACCTGTTGCTAACAAAGTATGCATATGACTACAAATGGGGAGTTTTTGTTATGTCACCCTATGGAATCGAAGGTCTCCAGAATGAACTCCCACCGCACCCCCAGGTAAACTGTTGGTGTACTAAAAACTGGATCAAACCAAATGCTAATAATTGTAGTATCACAACTTTTGATAATGTGTGGATAATATATCACCATAAAATGAAAATGTAGTCAGGGACCTGGGTACTTGGGTTGACAGCTTCCTCTCTTTTGACTATCATGTGACATTGGTTGTCAGGAAGTCTTTTTTATTTAACTCAGCTAATTGCTAAAGTAATATCATCAATGTTTAAAGAGGTAATCAGTCCTTTATACTCAGCATTGATCATGCCAATTATCAAGTACAATGCCCCTTTTGGGATGTATCTTACTAAACAAATCAAACAATCAGACAGACTCCAAAGGTTCCTTACCAAAATGATCACAGACCAAAAGTTTCTGAGCTACCAAGAGAGGTTGAAAGCTACATACTTTTACTCAGTGTTTTATAGACTTTTGAGAGAAATCTCAGTCTTGCTTATTAGAGGCCCAGCTGTCCTGAACCTCCCGTATCTCCGCAACTCTAATATCTCCACCAGTACTAGAACCAGGGACCCAAAGCTTCACCAACAGATGAATATAACATGGTGGAAGGACAGGATTATAACTTAGCACTTCCCAAACCTCTGGAATAAACTTCCTCTACATGTTAAGCAGTGCAACTCATTGTTTTCCTTTAGACAGAGACTAGATGAATGGATAGACACATGTTCTATGGGATTGGCAGGTATGGCCCTCTAGCAGAAAAGAGGTACAGTCTGAGTGAGGGTAATGGCAAGACATGATTGGCCATAAGACTCAGTGGCCTTGGAATATATATGACTCGAGAAATAAATAACTCCATCTACTAATCTCAAAAACACCATCAACCTACATGATTTCAATTTAAAATCTCTAGGCACTGGAGCTTTATGACTTAAAAAAAGGTGCCATAACCTGAAATGTCCTGAGCAGCTTGTGGAACTGCCTACCAGACCAACCCCCTACAGGATGTAATAATTTGCTGATATTCCTCATTTTTTATAATATATATCACTAGTACCTAAAAGTTCTCAGTCCATAAAACTAAGCAACTACTGTCCTGTCATCTCACAAAGGTCATTTAAAACAATTAAAGGCTCACCACAAGTTGTAGTTAGCAGACCAATTCAAGAAAGTAAGGCATCCAATTTACATGTCCTACTAGAGACCAGTGACTAAACTCCTTTATATACAGAAACAGGCCCAAATACATCTCTAGACTACTTAATTAGTTAACAGTTCTACAGGACACATTTTCCCCATTAACCTGTACAATACTAAGAGGGTAAACCCGCCCTTGATACACTAATGAACTTTGAGCTCTTATGAGACAGAGTGACCAGTCGTGAAGGAACTAGAAAAAAAAAGCCCAAGTCACATCAACAGTAGGTGTGCATAGCTTTCTGCAGCATATCACCTAACAAAGGCAAGGCTATATACCTCAGGAATCAATAAATGTCTTTAGCAACAAGCTCTAAACATTTGTGCAGAACAATCAAAGATCTTAATATTCAAATTACATGCATGAAGATCTCTGCTAATCCTGACATGATTAGCGTTGCACAAACACATAAGAACCACCTAGTGTCACGTCTAGACACAATAACTAATCAAACCCAAGCACACCTATACATTTCACAAACACACTTCTTACCCACATTCATACCCTTTAGCCACCTACATCCCTACCTTTTATTTTAAACAAATTCCACCCAAAGAAATAGAAGAACTTCTAAACAAACTGAACTAAAACTATGGAGCAAAATTCTTTAATCTACATTCAGCTTTCCTCAGAATGACATCTCCACTCATCGCTAAGCCAGTATTATTTATTATCAGTCTTTCCTTGTTCATAGGAATTATTCCCATCTGCTCCAAACACATTGTGGTCATGCCCACAGCTAGAGTTAACTCCTCCTCAGAACTTGGAGAGTACAAGCCTTGTACAGCTAGTCTATGCCTCCTTATGACAATCTTTGAAAATATAATTTATAAGTAGCTTTATAGGTTCATAAGTAGGTACTAGTCTATCGGCCCAAGGGCCTAAGTAAGCCTAGCCAACATGGTTCTATGGCTTACGCCACCCAAGAAAGTTATTTTCCTGTGCCCCTCTCAAGCAGAGCCACAGAAGTGACCTCCGGGGTGTATTTCCTGTTTCTCATCCACTCATCAAGATTTTCTTGAAGAGTGCCAATGAGGAACTTTGCTTGACATAGATGAGTAGCTTGTTCCAGAGTATGGGAAGTCTCTGGGACAGGAATTTGTCCTTCCAGCATGTTTATTCTGGTGACAAGGTTTAGGTCCCTAGAGCATGTAGCTCAGAGGGATTGGGATTTCTTTAGGTGTAGCATGTCAAACAGCTCTGGGTTTGACATAGCTTTATATGTTAGGCAGAGATCACCTCAAAGTAGGCGATATGCTATGGAGTAAAGCTGGAGTTTTTTGAGACAGTCAGTGTAGGGCATCTGTTTGAGGCCAGTAATCCTCTTTGTGAGGTACTTCTGTGGCCTTTCCAGCTGCTGCAGATGTCTTGTGAGGTACATTCCAAAAGGGGCGTTGTACTCTATAATGGGTCTAATGAGTGTCGAGTAGATGGGAACAATGACCTCTTTTTTCCTGGATGAGAACCCTTTTGTGATGAGGTGTGCCATGTTGAAGGATTTCCTGACTACTGTGGTGATGTGATTATCAAAGGAGAGACTACTGTCCACCTGGGTCCCAAGGTCTCTTATCACAGATTCGGTGTTAAGTAGACTGCCACCTATGTGGTAGTTCATGGGTACAGAGTCTTTACCAAAGGGGATGGCAATGCATTTTTTGGCATTGAGCTTGAGACCATGGCTCTGACACCAGGCATCTGTCTCAGTGAGGCCCTTCTGTAGGATGTCCACATCATTTGGAGACTCGACTATGGCTCCTAGTTTGCAGTCATCTACAAACTTCATTAGCCAAAGGCCTTCTGTGTTAGCCTGTACTTCAGAGAAGTAGATACCAAACAGGAGAGGTCCCAGGACTGAACCCTGTGGTACTCGACATGTCACTGGTTTGAAATCAGATTTAGAGTCTGCAACTTTTACAGTGTGGGTTCTGTCAGTGAGCCAGTTGGCAACCCAACTTTTGATGTAGGGATTTATACCTAGTTTAGTGAGTTTAGCTATAATTCCAGAATGGGGGATGTTGTTCAAAACCTTGGCGAGGTCAACATAAGCTGTGTGAACCACCTTACCTTCATCTACGGCCTTGGTGACTGCCTCAAAGAAGTTGATCAGGTTCAGGAGGCATGATCTGCCTTTCACAAACCCAAACTGGGTGGGGTCCAGAGTTTGGAGGTTACCAATGTCTTTGTTTATGAGTTCCATGATGATATGTTCCATGGCCTTGCAGACCAAGCTCATCAGGTTAATAACGCAATAGTTTCCAGGATCAGTGGTGGCTCCCCCTTTGTGGTGTGGGATAACTGTTGCCATGCGCCATTCAGTGGGCACAAAGCCTGACGTGAGGCGATGATTGAACATGGTGCTTAGGTGGGGAGTCAGTTCGTTCTGAAGTTCATGTGAAATGCAGCCTGGGATGTTGTCCGGTCCCATGGATGCTGTGCTTTTGGCTTTAGAGAGTGTAGCTTTTTACCTGCATAGTTGTGATTAGGGGGACTCTGCATTCTTCCTGTACAGATATGGGTCCTTTAGGGAGTGAGAGGGGGTAAAGTTGGCACTGAACCTATCCACCAGGATGTTGTCAATATCAGTTGGTTCTGTAATTTTTGTGCTGTTGTGCTGTAACTCAGAGCAGATCTGGGTGTTGTCATTGAAATTCTTGACATACCTATAGAATGCTTTGTGGTTGCTCTTAGAATCAGTGGCAATTTTGTTTTCGTAGCTAGCTTTGGAGGATCTTATAAGGGATCTCAGCTTCCTACTGAGGCTGACCAGGGAGCTCCTCCACTCATGGGATTTTACTCTCTTTTGCAACAGGTTCTTCCTTCTGTTGTAGAGTTTGTTTATGGCAGGGGACCACCAGATTGGCTTCCTTTTTTTGGAGGATAGCATCTTGGTTCTGTTTGGGATAGCATGATCCATGCACTCTTGTAAGTGCTTACAGAGTGCATTTGTGTAGGATTCAGCAGTCATAACTGTATTGTCCATCTACACGGGTGTCATGAAGTTCACCAATTCTGTCTTAAGAAGCATGAATTTGACTCTGGAGAAATTTTTGACCATGGTTTCCTTAATGGGGGGTGGGGGCGGGATGTGGATATCTAGGGTGATTAGCTTATGGTTGGATCTGACCAACGAGGAGTTGAATTCAGGTGTGGAACACAGGTCACTCATGTTGGTAATGACTAGGTTTAGGATATTGTTGCCCCTGGTGGGGATGTGGATAAGTTGATCTAGGGCACTGGAATTTATGAATTCCAGAAAACGTTGAGCGAAGGAGTTGGTACATGAGTAGTTTTCCCAGTTAATGGTGGGGTAGTTGAAATTGCCCATTATTAGGGTGTTTGGATGAACCCTAATATTTTCCAGTATATCAAGAAAAGAGGAGTGGGAATCCTGGGGCATGGTGTGGGATTTGTAGCAAGTTACAATTTGGATTGCAGTTTTGCCAAGAGTTAGTTGCACTTGGATAACCTCAGATGCATTATGCTGAGCAACTAGCCTGGAGATGTGGATATCCTTAATGAATATGGACACACCTCTGCCTTTCGTGTTCCGGTCCAGGTTAATGGCCAAAAATTGTGGTTTGGGTTATAGCCTGGTAATGCAGGGGTGCTCTCTGGAACCTTGAACCAGGTCTCAGTCACTGCACAGATATCAATGTTCTCCATTTTAAGGAGTGCCTTGAGGGAGTGCATTTTGAGATTTAGACTTCTACCATTGAGTAGCATTGCCCTCAGTTTTTGCTTGCCTGTTCCTGTTATGGTGGTGAATTTGTCATTTGAACCTTGCCTAAAAAAGGCACTATAGGGGTGGCAAGAGCCTCAGTCAGTATCCGGAATCCCAGGGGCGACAGGTGCAGGTCATCGCTGGCAAAGCATTGTGATCTGTTGACCATGTCATCCCAGGCAGACAGATACTCCCCTTAGAATGACATCAGAAGCTTAGCCAATTGTTGAAGTCAATCATTTTGTCCTTGTACTGCAGTGTCATTCTGGGTGATGGCAGGATGCTACTCGGGGCTAGAGTCATACCAGCCTGGGCTACAATATCGGAAAGCTCTTTCATGTCTATTTTTATGTAGTCCAGGAAGTACGTCTCAGGTCGTTCACACCAACATGGACAATGACAGAGTCATATTTGTACTTGTGGAGTGACCTGAGTGCATAGGTTATGTGGCGGATCCTGGCACCCAACAGGCAGCTGACAGCAACCTTCTCCTTGTTTAGCCTGGTGAGTGGGACATCAGTGTGCCTAACTATAGAGTCACCTATGACTAGTGTGTTGGGTATGCTGTTTTGCCTTATGGGCTGTGGTTGAGTGGCACACTGAGTCTGTGGGCTATGTGTCATTTGAGTTGTGTTGGGGTGGTGGTTGCTTGCGTTTCGGCTTTGTTGCTTGAGCAGATTATTATTGAGAGCCTCCATGAATGTTTTTGTGTTTCTATGTGTGAATTTTGGTGGTGCAGGTTTAGTGGGATTATGTGATGAGTGTGGTGCGGTGCAAGTGTTTACCTTCTCCTCTTGACTGTCAAGTTCAGTCTTGGTTGGAGAGAGCTTTACCTACAGTTTGTCTAGATAAGTGCATCTCTCACAGGTTGTAGTGTTGTGTGGTAGGAGGAGAGGGTTGTCTGTGTACATGAGGCAATTGCTACGTTGCCCCAAGATGCCCAGATTCATCAGATAGACAGGAGAGAACACTGGGAGCTGAACTTTGGAAATGCCTGAATAAAAAACTATTTTCCTCTAGACAAGTGAGGAAAGTGAGTACAAGAGCTGTTTTTCTCTAAGCAAGTGAGTCAAGTAAGTACAAAAACTGTTTTCCTCTAGGTAATGAGGAAGGTTGAGTGCTGTAGTGATTTGTAGCTTATTTAGTGCTTTCAACAAGTTCTGAACAAGCGCTGAGCACGAATAAGCAAATTCAAGCGCTAAAACTAAGAATCTGTATCTGGACTAGACTAGTTACAGGAAAGAAACAAGTGCAAATGCGGACTTTTAAATCAGAAAGTTGAGAGATATGGAAAAATTGCCCAAACGGCCAATAACTACAATTTCTGGACCAGAAACCACTCCTTATGTGGTAGATAGGTTACCTAGTGCTTACCACTCCCACTGATAAGCTAGCAGGCTTCCCGCCAACACAGAAAGGCATGGGGGGGGGGGGCTCAGAAGCTTACAAACAGTCCTGGATACAGCAAATCTGTATCTTGTCTAGACTAGTTACAGTAAAGGGGGGAAACAAGTGCAAATGTGGGCTTTTAAACCAATAGTTAAAACTATTTTATAAAACTATTTTTAAAACAAAACAATCTCTCAAAATTACGATCCAAATCTACCCGATTCATAACTTTTTTAGCTTGATTCCTACCAACCCCCAACACTCTATTTCTTGCTGTACATAAAATATGCTCCATGTATCCATGAGCATGTAATTGTTCAAACACTTCATCCACAAATTTGTCTCTCAACTCTGTCTCAGAGGTATTATTGAAAATTCTTCTAAATTCACTATAGGGAATATAGTACAGCAAGAAATAGAGTGTTGGGGGTTGGTAGGAATCAAGCTAGAAAAGTTATTAGTCAGGCAGATTTGGATATTAATTTTGAGAGATTGTTTTTTGTCACTAGGTATTCTGAATTTTCTCCCATCTTGCAAAAGATAGTGAGGCAGGTGTGGGATGTTGTGCATGAGGATACTTTTGTTGGTTCCTTATTTTCCAAACACATAATAGTTTCTTATGGAAGATACAATAATCTCAAGGAATTATTTAATAGGAAGATCTCAAGGGTAATGTTGAGTAGTAAAGTTGGCACGCACCAATGTGGTGGATGTTCAGTGTGTAATCGTATTAGGAACCTGAATGAGTGTAAAATAAATGATAAAAAGTATACAGCCAGGGAATTTGATAACTGTAATTCTTGTGGGGTCATTTACATTGTCGGGTGTGGATATAGTAATACTTCTTGGTACATTGGTCAAACCACTGGAAAGGTTAAAGTGCGGACTTTAGAACATCTTAGTGATATTAGGAGAAATAAGTCTGAAAGTCCAGTAGCTGCTCATTTTTTCTTAAAGCATGAGGGATCATGTAGTAGCTTATTTTTTAGTATTCTGACAAGACCATCAGCTAACAATAGTAATTTTAAAAGGGAACTAAATAAACTTTAATGTATGATGATTATTAATATTCATACACTGTTTCCCAATGGTATGAATTTGGATAGTAACATTATCCTTTGAATGCATTTATTACAATCTGTATTAAAAAAGGATGTTTTGGATGGAAAACGGGGAAACATTGTATTTATTTTTGTGTCTTGCATAAAACTTAATATAACTTAGTTCCCTTTAAGATGTTTGTACATACATTTGACTGTTTAATTAGTTATTCATTGAAATATTTAATTGGGAAGCTAAGTGGTGATTTGATTGGGATACTAGATGTATAAAAGGAAGTGATTTCACTGGTGTATTTATTCCTTGAAAGCGAAAGGCCGAGGTACCAGAAGTCTTAATAAAGAAGAAATCTGTTTTATCCTTTTTGTTGGTTTCCTTATTGTGAAGGACACTTGTGTTTTTGTCTATTCACAACAAAGCTCCTCATTAGCACTCTTCAAGAAAAATATTGATGATTGGATGGGAAATAGGAAATTTACCCAGGGGATCACCTCTGTGGCTCAGCTCGACAGTGGCACAGGAAAATAATTTTCTTGGATGGCAAAAGCCAGGGTACCTTTTTGGCTGGGCTTGTATAGGCCCCAGGGCCGATAGCCTAGTACCTACCTATGAACCTACCTATGAACCTATTCTACAGTAGTATTTTAAGAAGTTTCCTGTGATGTCGGAACTATTGACTAGTACTATGTTGAACTGAGATTTGTCTTGTGTTTGTATTATTTATTATTAAATATTTTTAAACGTTTCAACTGTGGCTGTTTTGTGTAGAGATAATTTAAGTTCTATAGTACATTGCATATAAATATATATATATATATAGTGATACTGTACAAAGCATCTCCAATAACCCTTGCTGTTCATCGCACTTACTGACTGGATAATAATATTGCACAGTAATATTGGACACCCTTTGGTAAGGGCTTATTAGTAGCTGATATTAGTGGTTGGTGGCAGTGATTTCTACCTTATAGCCTGGGCAGAGAAGGGGGCATAGCTGGAAAACCTGTCCCAGTCTTCCCCAGGATTGTCTGTGTGTTTGTATATGACTCATATCTCAAAGTGTGTGTGTGTCTGTGTGTGTGTGTGTGTGTGTGTGTGTGTGTGTGTGTGTGTGTGTGTGTGTGTGTGTGTGTGTGTCAGCTACTTGAGCAGGGACACAAAACACTGATTGGACAGAGAGGGTGCTGGAGGTTTTAGCTTGACCACTAGGAGGCTGAGACCCATACCCTATAGCTGTGCCAGTGGGGAGTCGGGATCTGGAGAGAAAGGGATAAACCAGCCCCGGACTGACTATGATCTATGTGTGCTCTTAAGGTATATTGTACTTTACTGTGTGTGTGTGTACTTGTTATCCTTCCCAATATGGAAGCCCCTCATTAGTGTTAGTGGTGAGGACTGAGTCCCCTTGATTACTGGACCAGTGCATGGGCATCCCATATTAATTGGTTGGCAGTGGCAGGATATCCACACCACCATATTAATTGCTTGGCAGTGGTGGGATATCCACATCAAATATTAATTGTTTGGTAGTGGTGTGGATAGTGAATTCCTGTAGCATGTGTACAGTGATCAATGAAGGTTTTTTGTACTCTAAATCAGCCACACAGTGAATATTCAGAGTTCAGATCACAATTGTTTTACTTCTTTTGTTAGCTTAGTTAGTCAGGGAAAGCAGGCAAGCATGTCAGCAGAGGAGTATGGCAAGTTGACAAGGAGCCAGTTGGCTGAGATGTGCCAGGCTAAGGGAGTGATGCATGGAAACTTGACTAAGGCAGACATGATTGCAGCTTTGGTCGCAGCTGCATCAGAAAACAGCAATCAGGAGGACGATCAAACTGGCCATGGAGGTGTACAACACTCCAAGAATGGATAGCTCAACCTTTCTGTAGAGGATGTATGAATCCATCTGGAGCTAAACAGACTTGAGTTGGAGGCCAGGCATTTGGAAATAGAAGCAGCAGAGAGACTGAGACGTCTCCAGGTTGAAGAGAATGAGAAACTGCTATGCCTGGAAGCTGAGGAGAAGGAGAGGCAGAGGCAGCACGAAAAGTAGATGCTGACTCTTTGCCAGAGTCATGGAGGTAATGGGGAAGGGAGTAACTGGACCCCAGAAACACAAAAGATCAGTAAATTTCTTCTGCAGTTTACAGAGGGGGATATTTTTGATAGTTTCATTCATATATTTGAGAGTATATATAAGCAGTATGATGTTGACCAAAGGCTCTGGGTATGGTTCTTAACCCCCTTACTCCATGGTAAAGCTGTAACTGTGCTGTCTAAATCAACTGATCATGATTTTTTTATTATACTGCTGTTAAGAATTGTTAGAGATTTTCAGCAGGGTAGGTTTCCCAAAAGAAGTACTGACTGACAGAGATGCCAGTTTTATGTCAGACCTGCTGGCTTGTCTATGGAAGCACTGTGGGGTGAAGCACCTGAAGACCACTCCCTACCATCCCCAGACTAATGGTCTTGTTGAGAGGTTAAACTCTACAATCAAGTTCATGCTATGGTCATTTGCAGACATGTTTAAGAGGGAGTGGGACAAATATTTGCCCCATCTGTTTGCTTACAGAGAGGTCTTCCAGGAATTCACAGGTTTTTCACACTTTGAGTTGTTGTATGGGCATAGGGTGAGGGGACCTCTAGATTTAATTTGAGATGAGTGGGAAGGTGAGTGTGAATCTCACAAGGAGTCTGCTGTGGCATATGTCCTAAACCTGAGGACAAGGTTCAGGAAACTCATGAGCTTGGCCCAGGAGAACCTGGCAGAAGCCCAACAACAGAAAAAGGCATGGTATGACAGGAATGCTCGAGCTAGAGAGTATGATACAGGGCAGCAGGTAATGGTTCTCATCCCTGTCAGACACAACAAGTTGCAAGCAGTTTGGGAAGGATCCTACAAGGTGGTAAGGAAGGTCAGTGATGTTAACTACATGGTACAACTGCTAGGCAGGAGGCAAGGGCACAAATTGTACTATGTTAACATGATGAAATCTTACCATGATAGGGAGGCCCTTGTGCTGAGCATTTGCAGTGGATTGCAGGAGGAGTCTAAGGGAGATCTGGTGGCTGATCTCCTCAGTGAGGCTTGGACTGACACCTCAGTGGAATGGGTAGCAATATCCCTGCAGCTATCTCCTACCCAGGTTTGAAAGATCCGAGCAATGTTACAGGAGTTTGGGAACATCTTCACTGGAAAACCAGGGTGCACCCACCTGGTGCAGCACCAGGTGGATACAGGACCCCAAAGGCCTATTAGGCAGGCCCCTTATAGGGTGCCAGAGAGAGTCCAACAGACTCTGAGGGAGGAGATACCAGGAAATGTTGGAACTAGGGGTAATTCAAGAGTCCAACAGTCCCTGGTCCTCCCCAGTGGTGCTTGTGCCAAAGAAGGATGACAGCACTAGATTTTGTGTGGACTACAGGAAATTAAAGAGTCACACAGAGTCAGATGCTTACCCCATGCCTAGGACAGATGAGGCCCTAGAGCAGCTGGTTGGGGCTAAGTATCTTACCACTATTGATCATACCAAGGGTTACTGGCAGGTACCCTTGAATCCCAGTGCTAGAGAGAGGTCAGCCTTTGTGACTCCTTTTGGCTTGTATGAGTTCACAAATATGCCCTTTGGGATGCAAAAATACACCAGTGACTCTCCAGAGGCTGGTAGATCATATTCTAGCAGGTGCAGGAGGGTTTGCCCTTGCTTACTTAGATGATATTACCATCTACAACCATTCCTGGCAAGAGCACCTTCAACGTGTCAGAGAGGTGCTGGGCAGACTACAGAGGGCAGGTTGACCATTAAGCCCAGCAAATGCCAGGTGGGTATGGCAGAGGTCTCCTACCTGGGACACAGAGTGGGGAGTGGTAAGATCAGGCCAGAACCTGTGAAAGTGGAAGCCATTCAGGCATGGTTTGCACCTGTTACCAAAAAGCAGGTGAGGGCATTCTTAGGGACAGCAAGGTGTTACAGAAAGACTGTCCCCAGTTATAGTACCATAGCTTCATAGGTTGGTACTAGGCTATCGGCCCTAGGGCCTATACAAGCCTAGCCATAACAATTCCCTGGCTATTTCTTCCCACAATATTTACTTCTCTTGACATGCTCCCCTCACAGACCTGACAAGGAAAAACAGGCCAGATAAGGTAGTGTGGACCACAGCATGTGAGCAAGCATTCCAGAAGCTTAAAGAAGCTTTGGGAGGACCCCCTGTGTTAGCCAGTCCGGATTACAGTAAAGAATTTGTTGTGCTTCAAAACATGGGGTGGGGGCTGTACTTAGCCAAATTTCTTCAGAGGGAGAAGAGCACCCAGTAGTTTATCTCAAGTCGTAGGCTCCAACACAGGGAGGAATGCTAGGCAGCTGTAGAAAAGGAATGTCTAGCCATAGCGTGGGCACTGCAGAAACTTCAGCCTTATCTGTATGGAAGAAAATTCACTGTAGTTACAGAACACAATCCCCTAACATGGTTACACTGAGCCAGTCAACTAAATGCTAAGTTGCTAAGATGGAGCCTAGGGTTGCAAGCTTATGATATGTCAGTGCAGCACTGCAATGCCAATGCAGATGTGCTCTTAAGACATGGAATGTGGTAAGGTATACTCAGATAGACCTAACCCTCTCAAGCAAAATTTCTCAAGGGTCACTTGAAAAAACTAGCTTGAGTTCTCAGGGAGGGGAGAAATGTGAAAAACTGAAAGGCTGCCAGCCCAGCCAGATAAAATCTTGTAAAATCTTGTAAATAATTATATGTGATTAGTAAATATTAATACAATCCACAGGCTCGTTTTACAAATGTAAAAGACAACTACATGTTATAAATAAATAAGAACCACACAAGTATCGGAGCAACACAAGGCTTTCAGGGTCCAAAATCATCCAATCCACAATGAAACAGTTCAATCCACGAAAAAATTATTTATTCAGAGACCATAATAAAAATAACTAACGTAAGCATTTTCACCCAACAGGGCTTCATCAGACCATATATAATCACTAAATAATTACTCTCTTTTATATAGGAAAAGGCGCAAAACCAAGGTCAATTAACAAATTTAAAGAAACAAGCATATCTACAGATAAAAAACATCCCCAACCTGAAACTCATATACTTGGCAGCTCAATGAATACAACCATGTAAAAAACACAGGAAGTAAATATATATATATATATATATATATATATATATATATATATATATATAAAAAAATCTCATAAAAATACATGCCTAGACATAAATATACATATACAACAATATATACACTCAACATAGCATAATCTAATTTCTACCTAAGCTCTCTAGACTTCAAAAAGGGCTTAAGGGGTACTTTGTCGTTAAGTCCAGGGTATTGATCTGCTCTGAGTCTAATGATCCACTTGGCTTCCTGACTTTCAGTCTTATTCCTGATGTCCCCACCTCTAGGATTAATGAACACCATGTCAATAACTCTGAACCTAAACACAAGTGTCATCTGCTCCCAGGACATGTTTGGAAAGTGCATTAACAGTGGACCCAATCCTAATCTGGTATAGGTAGTCACATATCCTACCCCTAAATTTCCTGTCTATCTTGCCAACATAGAATACTCCGCATGCTGCACAGCATGCAAGATAGACTACATGCTCAGACATACAATTACCATGAACCCTAAACTCATACCTAATATCATTAGAAGGATGTATAAAGCTCTAACTGAAATCTATATAATCAGATTCCAGTGAGAGCTTTATACAAACTTCTAATGGAAGTTCTAAAGTAAGTTTAGGGACAGGATATGTGAACACCTATACCAGATTAGGATTGGGTCCACTGTTACTGCACTTTCCAAATATGTCCTGGGAGCAGATGACACTCATGTGTTTAGGTTCAGAGTTATTGACGTGGTGTTCATTAATCCTAGAGGTGAGGACATCAGGAACCGGACTGAAAGTCAGGAAGCCAAATGGATCATTAGACTCAGGGCAGATCAATATCCTGGACTTAATGACAAAGTACCCCTTAAGCCCTTTTTGAAGTCTAGAGGGCTAAGGTAGAGATTAGATTATGCTATGTTGAGTGTATATATTATTGTATATGTATATTTATGTCTAGGCATGTATTTTAGGAGATGTTTTATATATTATATATATGCATATGGAGAGATGTATATGTACATATTTCTTATACATATTTTATCCATATGTGTGTATATATATATATATATATATATATATATATATGTATATATATATATATATATATATATATATATATATATATATATTTACTTCCTATGTTTTTTACATGGTTGTATTCATTGAGCTGTCAAGTATTTGAGTTTCAGGTTGGGGATTTTTTTTATCTGTAGATATGCTTGTTTCTTTAAATTTGATAACTGACTTTGGTTTTGCACCTTTTCCTATAAAAAAGAGAGTAATTATTTAGTGATTATATATGGTCTGATGAAGCCCTGTTGAGTGAAAGTGCTTACCTTAGTTATTTTTATTATGGTCTCTGAATAAATAATTTTTTCGAGGACTGAATTGTTTCATTGTGGATTGGATGATTTTGGACCCTGAAAGGCTTGTGTTGCTCCGGTACCTGTGGTTCTTATTTATTTTTATCTTTGGATTGTGTGTGGTGTTCAGAGCTTTCACTCCTTGGGAGTTCACACTTTTTGGTTTTAGAACTACATGTTATGATTAAACTATATGTTGTACTTCTTTTTCTTTTGGCTTTTCCTGGTTAGGGGTCGCCACAGCGGAACTCCGGTCCACTAATGATTGGCAGTAGATTTTTTACGGGTGCCAAGGTGCCAGTTCGATGCCCAACTTTCAATGAAGGCATGCCCATTCTACACATGTCTTTTGAATGCCATTCGACTGCAGGGAGGACATGCAGACTCAACACAGAAGGCGCACCAGCCAAGAATCAAATGGGAGAACCTCTTGCTGTGAGGCAACAATGCTA
The DNA here is from genome assembly GCF_019279795.1 of Protopterus annectens. NCBI lineage: Eukaryota > Metazoa > Chordata > Ceratodontiformes > Protopteridae > Protopterus > Protopterus annectens. The sequence continues at coordinate 351,403,076 of NC_056751.1, forward strand.
CCACTGCACCATCGTGGAAACTCACCTTCAAAAATGTAGCCACAGTGCACTCTGCTGGACAAAAGCTAATAAGTCAAGCATTGCATGACTGATCTCAAACTCGGAGCTGTGATGTCTGGACCAGCAAATTATTTTTATTGTTTTGAGACCAGAGTTAATTGATAGATATGACTGCAGGTGCACATTAAAAAACAAAATGCAAAGTTTGAGTTTTTGTTAGCCTGGGAAGCTAAATCAGAATTAACTGTTAAGAATGATGTAATCTAAAATGAGTGAGCACTAATGTATAATAAATTTAAGACTTTCTCAGAGAGAATCAAAGCATTTTGCATTTGCCTTCAGAACTGACAACATCACCAGCACTCTGCCTTTGCTCTGTATGTATGTAAGTTATTTAGAACATAGTTTGCCTTAGAAATAGATAGAAAATAGTAATATTACACTAGCTGTTTTCTATATTTATGTCAGACTATTCTACAGTATTATTTTAAGCATTTTCCTGAGATGTCTGAACTCTTGACTAGCACTGTGTTGAATTAAGGAGATTTGTCTTGTGTTTTTATTATTTATTATTAAATATTTTTAAACCTTTCAACTGTGGCTGTTTTGTGTAGAGATAATTTAAGCTCTAAAGTACATTGCATGTATACACTGATACTGTATAAAGCCACTCCAATAACCCTTGCTGTTCATCACACTTACTAACTGGATAATAATATTGCACAGTAAAATTGGACACTCTTTGGTAAGGGTCTTATTAGTAGCTGATATTAGTGGTTGGTGGCAGTGATTTCTACCTTATAGCCTGGGCAGAGAAGGGGGCATAGTTGGAGAACCTGTGTCAGCCTTCCCGAGAAGTGTACGTGTGTTTGTCTATATCTCATATCTTAAAGTGTGTGTGTGTCAGCCACTTGGGCAGGGACACAAAGCACTGGTTGGACAGAGAGGGTGCTGGAGGTTTTAGGTTGACCACTAGGCCGAGACCTGTACCCTATAGCTGTGCCAGTGGGGAGTCTTATTGGGGATCTGGAGAGAAAGGGAGAAACCAGCTCCTAACTGACTGTGATCTCTGTGTGCTCTTAAGGGAAATTGTACTTTATTGCATGTGTACTTGTTATCCTTCCCAATGTGGACACCCCTCACTGGTGTTAGTGGTGAGGATTGAGTCTCCTTGATTACTGGGCCAGTGCTCGGGCGTCACAGCAGCAAATCAAGCTGCCGTGGAGGTTGAAATGAAAAAAACTAATGACCGCCATTATTTTACAGTCGCTAAGTAGCGCTTTTGCTGTTTAGCAAGTGCAAAATAAAAAAAAAAAATTAAAATAAAAAAGCGTGCATGTGTGTGTGGGTGCATGAGTTTATGTCTGTGTGTGAAAGTGTATGTGAGTGAGACGAGATCAATCAAACTATTATTTACACCCGCTAAGCAGCGCGTTTGCTGTTTAGCCAGTGTAACAAAATAAATGGAACAGAAAAAAAGTGTGTGTGTGTGTGTGTGTGTGTGTGTGTGTGTGTGTGTGTGTGTGTGTGTGTGTGTGAGAGAGACAGAGAGAGAGTGAAGAGTAAGAGCAAGAGCAATCGAGCAATCCCTGGCAGCAGCAGCAGTTAAGAGGTTTGTGTACCTCTTGACCTCTTAGCTCAAGATATCTGGATAAGCCTAAAATAAACAGAGAAAAAGTCTCAAAATAGAAACATATTTTAAATGTTGCTGTTACAAATTGACAAAGTTACCTGAATATTAGGATGTGAGTTAGCATGCAGTTTCTGAATCAGACGTGTGTGTGTGTGTGTGTGTGTGTGTGTGTGTGTGTGTGTGTGTGTGTGTGTGTGTGTGTGTGTGTGTGTGTGTGTGTGTGAGTGAGTGAGATTGACCACTGGCAGCAGCAGCAGCAGTAAAGAAGTTTGCATACCTCTGGACCTTTCAGCTGAAGAAATATGGATAAAGCCTAAAATAAAGGGGGAACAAAGGCTCAAAAATAGGAACAGATTTTAATCATTGCCTGTATTTAATTACAAACTTGCTTAAATAAAAGGATTTGTGTTAGCATAAATTTTCTGAAGGAAATAAAAGTCTGAAACTCAAATGTATGTCTTTATTTAGTAACTTCAATCTCCAATGACTAGCAACAAACCAAACATTTAAGGAGTAAGGGACCAAAAAAAGTAAGTGTTATATTTTGGATGTAAAATGCTTCCTCAAACACCATTAACATATATATAGCAAATCTGAAACATTAGGAGGAAGAACTATTTTATATAAAAAAATATAAAAAATAATATAGTAATAAAAAAATAAGTAAGTAAAAAACAACTATTTTACAGATAGCCCATTCTCTAAGTGCAATAACACCCTCCAGGGTGTGTGTTATTGTGGAAATAATGCTCTTCCAGGGATGTAGAGGCCTGGCGTCACAGAACAACCCTAAGAGGGTGCTATTTTCACAATGACACACACCCTGTTGGGCACTGTTGCTTGCTTAATTTTAATTACAGAACAGTTAGAATTGAATTATTCATCTTTTGTCTGACTCACTCTTGTGCAGAAATGTAGTGCGAGAATGAAACATTTTACACAGTTGCTCAAATGCTGAACTTGGATATTTCATACTGGTTTGTGCAATGGAGAACTTCAGTTCAGAATGCAAACTTCTGCATTTTCAGAAAACAAATGCTCTGCTTTTTCCTAATCCCTGCTATGCCAAAATGTGAGAAGATTACATGAGAACATGAGAAGTGTACACTAAAGTGAACTTGTATGTCTTTTTTGGAGCTTTTCTTCCTGCTATGAATCTGTAAAGAATCGTATTACTCTGTTTTGTATACATGTGCTTGTGATATAAATTACATTTCTCTGTATATTATCAATGTTGTGCTCGAGGTACCTACAATATAATAAACATGTATGTATTGTATGGAACATTTCTCCCTGGGCCTCCGCTGAAAAAGGACAGTCAGACTTTCCCAGTAATCAAATGTAAAATAAATAATAAAAAATAAAATTAGTGTCTGTCACATCTACAGACTGAAGCTGACTGCATTAGGTTAGATGAATGTTGTGTAGTGAAAGTGTGGCTTGAATGGCAGTCAGCAAATGGACCAGGAGGGGAGGAGCTACAAAAAAGTAATGCATCAGTGTAACATGATCATATTTTTGAAAAGAAATATAAGGAAAAGATATCACTATTAACTGTGCAAATATAAACTGACATTTTCTTATTTAAAAGGTCTGATATGTACTTTGGGGACTGGGGAACTGTTTGCATCTGGATATGTAGTGTGGACAACTACCAGATGTATTAGGAAGAACTCTACCTGGATGGGGGTGGATTTGCTTACACTTGTTGGGGGAGCCTCTGTTGCAGTTCTCCTTGAGATCCGACACTCTTCCTTACTCCTGCTTCAAGTTTTCTTCTTGTGCAGGTTGTTGCTCTTCAAAATCTTCTGGAAATCCCAACATCAGTAAGTTGTATAAAAATGGAATAAACCATGGCCAAACTAGGAACTGCAATGCTCAGCAAGGCAATAAATTTCTCATCAAACTAAACAAGCAACTCAGGAGTGTTATCAAGTCCACTAAAGCCTAATTTGAAATAAATATTGTCTCACAGGCAAAGGACAACCACAAAGCCTTCTTCAGCTAAGTACACAACCTAAAAGGTAATAAACAACAGTACGCTGAATTAAATGTAAATGAAACCACCTATGCAGAGCCAGAGACTATAGCAAACCTATTGGCTGATAAATTTAGCTCCGGTTTCACCCTCTGTCTTTCTTATGAGATACCCTTGACAATAATAGCCCCTGACTATCACTAGCAAAAAAAGTATGCAATGTACTCTGCAAGGCAAAGAACACTGTATCCATGAACCCTGATAATATCTAGGGATGCCTCCTGAATAGCATGAAACATGACCTATTAAGCCCTCTAATCCATTAACTTCATGGTTGTCTTTGTGTCTAGTGAATAGAGGACTATAACAGTTAAAGTGGTACAGACTGCCTATTGTGACCCGTTCAAAGCATTCAACACTATTCCTTATTCAGGCATTGTAGACAAACTCACAAAATGTATTTATTTATTGACTGATTGACTGATTTATATTTGTTTACTGAGAAAGTCCAACTGGGCACAGGTGCCCTTTTTCAGTAGAGGGCCAGGAAGAAAGTTCCAAGGTAATAAATGAAATGCAAACAATAGTTACAATAACACATTTTATGATCCAGTTTCAGTGAATACATATAATAGTACCATATCACAATATAATACAATTTGTATTAATATTCAGAAACAGTAATATACAAGCATTGTATTTAGAATTTACAGATAGAAGAGCAGTGTATAAGACAGGTAAGAGTAATTTAAGAAATTAATTTAGAGTGAGGCATTAGAGAGGATAAGCAAGTTTAAGTGTTAAAAGAGCAGTAGCGATGGAATGGTAATTTGGTGGTGCTAACTAAAAGCAGATATACTAGTTTAAGTACTAAGATAAAGTGAAGTATTACAAGGGGATAAACAGGCTACCTCTCAACCTCTTAATGCAAAAAATCTGGACGAAGCTTGACAAAATGGGGATACAAATAGGGACATATTTTAAATATTGCTCTTATAAACTTAGAAAGTTGCTAGAGTAACAGGATTTGTTTTAATATACATTTTCTGAAGGATTTGAAGTCTGAAACTCAAATGTATGTCATTATTTAATGACTAAAATCCTGAGATCATCCCAGTGATTTGCCAGGAAAAAAAAGGAAGAGGCCAAAAATATGAGCCAAAAATCTGGACATTCTGCGAAAATCTGTACAGTTGAGAGGTAGTGCTTTAAAGAGAGGTACAAGAAGGTGATGAAGGATGTTAGACGAAACCATGTCTCAGATGAGGATCAGGGACAAAGCCTGGCGGAAGACAAGAAGTCTTTTAGTAATGGTTTGAATAGATTAAGGTGTGAGATAGACCTGATTAATAAAGGAATGTTATTCCAAGTTCCATCTACATCATTGGAATAGAGACTGATCTCAGCAGCCCTTTGTAGTTTGTACATGGTAAGCAGTTACCTATCATTTAACCGAAGGGGATGGTTTGGCAGACAGAAATGGAGTATGGGACTAAATCCTGGCCAGGTAAATGGGTTATGTGCTAAATGGTGGGCCTGTTAAGGTTTTTTGCAAGCAAATCTAGCAACTTTGATGTATCATTATTCAAGTTTAGAACTAAGTGAAACTTGTAGGTTGGTCATGATAGGAGTGCCATATAGCTGACAGGGTAAGAGATAAGTGGTGGCAAGACTTATCTTGTGGAGTTTGCAAGGAATGTCTTTGCTCTGTGAAAGGTACCTAGTTTTTGATGGGTTTCCTGATGCTGTTGAGGATATGTAAAATAACTTTAAGATTCTCATCAATCATCATGGCAATCAGTTTTGTATGTGAGGTAACTTCGATCATGGTATTACTTGAGGAATAAATTTTAAAGTTGTTTTTTTTTTCATGGAAATGGGTTGGGGGATTAGTATAATGGTTAAGGTGTTTACATTATAGACACAAGGTACAAGGTTTGATTCTGAAGGGGAGGATGGCAGTATGGTTAAGGCATTTACCTTACAAACACAAGGCATAGGGTTTGATTTTCACATGGGGTAAATGACCAGACTTAAAAGGGCCCATGAGGGCAGTTAACCATGTACTAACATATGAACCTATAAGCACATATATTGTTATATATCATACTCTAAGCAACATTATATTAATTATTCCGTGACTGCATTCTCTTAAACCTCATTCCTCCTCCAAACCATTTTAATGCATGAATTGTTTCAACAATTTCCATTTTTTTAAACAAGAAACATCTTTATTAAATAATCACTTATGGTACAGGCAATCATAAATTTATATAAATGAAAACAAACCATATTCACATATTTTAAGTTGCAAACATTATACATCACGTATAATCTATCCAGTCATTGCTAGTCAAACATTACATTACATAGCTCATTCAAATCCTGCTTGGTTTTAAATCTCATTTCTCCTCCAAAACATTATTTTAAGTGGATTGTTCCCACAATTCAAAGTTTTTTTTCTATGTAATTTGCTCCTACCCATTTCTAAATATCCCATTTCCAGTTGTTTTATCTCTGTTGCTGTATTCACTTCTTCTAGTACAGTTGGTTTAGATGCTGATTTCCATTTTCTAGTAAATGGCTTTTTTGGCAGCCACCATAATTGGATACAACAAGGCCTTACTTTGTCTAGGCAATTTCAATTCTTTATCATAGTTCAAAAAATCATTTCCTTAGTTATACCAGTTTGCTCACCGAGTATTTCTGACAGAATTGTCTGCATGGAATTTTTAAAGTCTGCCAGCTCATTACACTCCCAAAAATATGTTTCCAATTACCTCTTTCTTCCTCATCACACCGCCAACATTTGCTATCTACTAAGGAAAAGTTCTTTGGAGCCTACTTAAGGGTATAAAAATACCCATGCAAACACTTCTAAGCAAAGATCCTAAATCTTCCAGATTTTGTTGTATATTTGGAAGACATAGATATGTCCCACATTGTTTCTTTGTGAATTGCTTACCCATTCTCTCTTCCCAATCCTTTCTAATATTTTATGATTGATTTTTATAGTTTTCATGCAATATTTTATATGCTCTACTAATTATTCATTTTTTAACAGTAACTTCTGTTATAGAGTCAATTAAAAACTCCACCAGTGCTGGTCTTTAGTTTAGGACCCCCTATTTATTTCTCTTTGCCTATACCCTGATATAAGTCCTTGGTAGGGAAGGCATTCTCTAACCTGCACTCCAAATAAATTCTTAGCATCTTCCCGTTTCATTTCCCTCTCTAGTTATTTGTTCCAAATACCTTGATTCCTTTGCCAGTTTTATTCAATAAATTCTAATCCCTCTTGTCTATTGTCTGTAGCCCTAACTGCAGTCATCCCTATCAGCAGACTCTCATGTCTGCTTAGTTCTTAGAATACGTTCTGCTACTTTATGAATATAATATTCTGTATATTGTTATTCTCCTTAAAGATCTGCATCCAAAATCCCATTCTCTCATTGTTTCTTGATCTTCTACCCTGTTTCATCATCATCCCTTTCCACTTTGAATTATACATTTCTGCTTGTGCTATGTATAGGAGCCTTAACAGTGTAGCTGTGAAATACCCTTTCAAATCAGGTAGTTACACTCTGCCTTGTTCTAGTGGAAGAATCAGCTTATCCCACTTGATTCTTGCTGTCTTCCCCTCCCAGATAAAATCCCACAGCTATTTATTAATTGCTATCCACAATGTCTCCTCTGGTTGATATAAGTATGCCTGACCTGTGTATAAGACTTCATCATCATCTTTTGGCTGTTCCCGTTAGGGGTCACCACAGCGGATCATCTGTTTCCATTTCTTCCTGTCCTCTGCATCTTGCTCTGTCACACCAACCACCTGCATGTCCTCTCTCACCACATCCATAAATCTTATCTTGGGCCTTCCACTTTTCCTGTTACCTGGTAGCTTCATCCTTAGCATATTTTCCCAATATACTCAGCATCCCTCCTCAGCACATGTCCAAACCAACGTAATCTTGCCTCTCTGGCTTTGTCTCCAAACCTTCCAACCTGGGCTGACCCTGTAATATACTTATTCCCAATCCTGTCCACCCTTATCACACCCAGTGCAAATCTTAACATCTTTAACTCTGCCACATCCAGCTCTAACTCCTGCCTTTTTGTCAATGCCACTGTCTTCAACCCATATAACATAGTTGGTCTCACTACCCTCTTGTAGACCTTCCCTTTCACTCTTACTGGCACTTGTCTGTCACAAATCACTCCTGACACTCTTCTCCACCCACTCCATCCTGCCTGTATTCTCTTCTTCACCTCTCTTCCACACTCACCATTACTCTGAACTATTGATCCCAAGTATTTAAACTCATCCACCTTTGCCACCTCTACTCCTTGCATCCTCACCATTCCTCTGTCCTCCCTCTCATTCACACACATATATTCTGTCTTAGTCCTGCTGACCTTCATTCCTCTTCTCTCTAGAGCATATCTCCATCTCTCCAGGGTCTACTCCACCTGTTCCCTACTCTCACTACAGATCACAATGTCATCTGCAAATATCATAGTTCATGGGGACTCCTGTCTGATATCGTCTGTCAACCTGTCCATCTCCACTGTAAATAAGAAAGGGCTCAGAGCTGATCCTTGATGGAATCCCACCTCCACCTTAAACACATCTGTCACTCCCACTGCAGACCTCACCGCTGTCATACTACCCTAGTACATATCCTATTCCACTCTTACATACTTCTCTGACACTTCAGACTTCCTCATACAATACCACAACTCCTCTCTAGGCACCCTGTCATATGCTTTCTCTAAGTCTACAAAAACACAATGCAACTCCTTCTGACCTTCTCTGTACTTCTCCATCAACACTCTCAGAGCAAACATTGCATCTGTAGTACTCTTTCCCGGCATGAAACCATACTGCTAATCACTAATCATCATGTCCCTTCTTAACCTAGCTTCCACTACTCTTTCCCATAACTCCATGCTGTGACTGATCAATTTAATCCCTCTGTAGTTACTACAGCTCTGCACATCACCCTTATTCTTAAAAATTGGTACCAAAACACATTTTCTCCATCCCTCAGGCATCCTCTCACTTTCCAAAATTTCATTAAACAATCTGGTTAAAAACTCCACTGCCATTTCACCTAAACACCTCCATGCTTCCACAGGTATGTCATCTGGACCAACAGCCTTTCCATTCTTCATCCTCTTCATAGGTATCCTTACTTCCTCCTTGCTAATCCATTGCACTTCATGATTCACTATCCCCACATCATCCAACCTTCTCTCCCTCTCATTTTCTTCATTCATCAACCCCTCAAAGTACTCTTTCCATCTGCTCAACACACTCTCCTCGCTTGTAAGTATGTTTCCCTCATTATCCTTTATCACCTTTACTTGCTGCACATGTTTGCTAGCTCGGTCCCTCTGTCTAGCCAATCGGTACAGGTCCTTTTCTCCCTCCTTAGTGTCCAACCTTTCATACAACTCTTCATATGCCTTATCCTTAGCCTTCGCCACCTCTCTCTTTGCCATGCACCTCATCTCCTTATACTCCTATCTACTTTCTTCATCTCTCTGACAATACCACTTCTTCTTTGCCAACCTCTTTTTCTGTATACTCTCCTGTACTTCCTCATTCCACCACCATGTCTCCTTGTTGTGCTTCCTCTGTCCAGATGTCATACCAAGCACCTTTCTAGCCGTCTCCCTTACTAGCTCTGCTGTAGTTACCCAGCTATTTGGTAAGTTTTCACTGCCACCCAGTGCCTGTCTTAACTCTTCCCTGAACTCCACCTCACAATTACCCTTTTTCAATTTCCACCATTTGATCCTTGGTGCTGCCCTCACACTCCTAATCGTCTTCTTGATCACCAACGTCATCTTACAAACCACCATACTATGCTGCCTAACTACACTTTCCCCGGTCACCACTTTACAGTCCCCAATCTCCTTCAAACTGGCCCTCCTACATAAGATATAATCCACCTGTGTACACCTTCCTCCACTCATGTATGTCACCCTAAGCTCCTCCCTCTTGTTAAAATACGTATTCACCACAGCCATGTCCATCCTTTTCGCAAAATCCACTACCATCTGACCTTCTGCATTCCTTTAACACCATACCTACCCATCACTTCCTCATCCCCTCTGTTCCCTTCACCAACATGCCCATTGAAATCTGCTCCAATCACCACTCTTTCACCCTTGGGTACAGTCATCATGACTTCATCCAACTCACTCCAAAATTTTTCTTTCTCATCCATCACACACCCAACTTGTGGAGCATACGCACTAACAACATTCATCATTACACCATCAATTTCCAGCTTCATAAACATCACTCTATCCGACACTCTTTTCACCTCCAAAACACTCTTAGCATACTGTTCCTTCAGGATAACTCCTACACCATTTCTCCTCCAATCCACACCATGATAAAACAATTTGAACCCACCTCCAATACACTTAGCCTTACTCCCCTTCCATCTAGTCTCTTGCACACACAATATACCAACCTTCCTTCTGTCCATCATATCAGCTAGCTCTCTCCCTATACCAGTCATACTACCAACATTCAAAGTTCTAACCCTCACTACCACAGTCCTAGCCTTTCTCCTCTCTTCCTGCCTTCGACTAGAATAGAACCAGCTTCTCTTGACTAGCATACCAATTATATCCTTTAATTTCTGAATCCCTTATTTTCTTTGCCAGTGGTTCTAAATATAATGCAAATAATAATGGGAAGGAGGACACCCCTGCTTTGTTCCTCTACTTAAGCAGAAATTATCAGAGAGCTCCCCATCCACTTTAATTTTTACCTCTGATCTCTCATGTTTCCTGCTAATCAACCTTATAATGTTTTCAGGGAATGCAAATGCTTCCATTACCCTGCTCATAAAGCCCCAGCTTACTCTGTTAAATTCTTTCTCTGCATCATGACCTACCAACAACAGTGGTATTTTTTTTTTTTTTTTGCATTCTGCTTCCCTCAGGATCATCGGTGTTCTGTTAATATTGTCAAATGTTTGCTTCCCCTCCACAAAACCACACTTATCCATATCTATCACTTTTGGCATGACTTTTGCCATTCTTTTAGTCATTACAGACATAAACATATGGTTTAGCATTGAAATGGGCCTGTATAAAGCTGGATCTAATGGATCTTTACCCTCTTTAGGTATTACAGCTACCACTGCTTTCTCCAAGATGTTGGCATTTCTCTTCCTCTTAAAATACTGTTAAACAAAACCTTCCAGTTCTTTATCAGTTTTTCCCTCCTAGTTTCCAAACTTCCACAGGAATACCTCCTATTCCATGGGACTTTCCTGTAGATTGGTTATACATCACCATTTTTATCTCATCTGCTCCTATTCTAACTGTTGGTAATTGAGCCTCATCTGCCTCTAACTTTGGCATATTTCATTCCACAAACATTTCCATTTGTACCTTTTCTTGATTTCCATATTTATCTGTTGTATGCAATTTTTTCCTAGGATTTCTGAAATATATCTCATACCTCTACAGGATCTCTTGTTAGCTTCCTTGTTATAGGCTCCCTAATCTTGGTGACAGCCCTTTCTACTTTCTGTTGCCTGAGTCATTGTGCTAAAAGTTTTTGAGCTCTACAGTTATTATCAAAATACAATTGCTTAACAGCAGCCTTTCTAAACTCATGCATATTATCGAGGTAATCATTTTTCTTTTTATCATTTTGCAATTGCTCCTCTTCTTGTTCTTGTCTGTGAGATTCCCACTATTCTGCAATGCTTTGACCTTTGTTAGTCCCGCTAAATAATTCTTGCTACTTCTTAACCATATGTCTTTCTTTTATTTCCACCCTATTTTTCCCACTCCCTAGCTATATTTTTCAGAAGAAATTTCTATCTTCCCTAATAACTCCCAAATAGTTTCCACTGTCCCATTCCTTAAATTCCTCTTTTTAACAGATAGGTGGGAAAGCACCAGTGTCTCATTTTTATTTCATTACCCTGCATTTTGATTTTAGTTATTATTGGCACATGATCTGAAATAATTATTGGATGCATATCAAAACTTTCAATTAAATGCACATTTTCCTGTGAAATATATGATTTGTCCAGTCTATGCCAGCTTTTGTATCTTAGGAAATAGTATGTAAATTTATTCCAAACTCCTACTACTGAATTCACATTTTCCATGCCAAATATTTTCATACATTTCTTCAAATATCTACCCTCATTTGGTATATTTCCTCTCCTGGGCACCCCAGATCATCCTCACTGCTGCAAATCAAATTCCAGTCCCTATGTATAAGCAGAATTCCCTGATGAAAGCTAATTATTTCTCTCAGAATTTTCTTAACCTCCATTATAGCAGTTTAGGTGGAATATAAATACATGCCAGTATAATTCTCCTCCCTTGCCAGTAGCCCCTTAGCACTACAAATCTACTACTATGATTGTTTTTTTTTTTCTTTTTCTATCACTATTGGAGCTTGTCCTGCAATTAATATAAGCACTCTGCTTTTCCTTTATCCCAGATATTCTGCTGAATAACCATCTTGAAATCCTTTCTTTATCATATTCACATGCTCAGATCTTTCCAAATGTGCCTCCTGTAGCATAGCTATTTGCACTCTGCATTTTTAAATATAGTTCACTACTGTTCCTTTTTTGTAAATATCTCTGAGACCATTCACATTTATAGATAATACAGAAAAGTATCATTATATTAAGAAGTTATTTTTCCCACCTGTTATGTACAATTGCTTTTTAAAATGTCTAGTTTACGCCTTTGTATTGCACGCATACACTAATGTTTGGCAGGTTTATCTTTTATACAGTTGTTTCTTGTCATATGTATTTAAATCTATGTTATACCTTACAAAGCATTTTTAGTGAAAACCCTCAAAAAAAAAACAAACAAACAAACACACCCCCAGGATACCTTAAAACCTATTAACTTAATACTAAAACACAAAACTATGTACAATTTCAAATACTGAGGTTTAACAATCCTAACAGGAACAATTGTCCCAGACTGACAGCCACACTCACAGACTTGGATTAAACTATAAGGAAGGTTTCCATGTTAGTATGCATGGTACAACATGTGCTGTACTTTCACTAATTGTTGTCTGTTTTTGTTTTATCTTTATTCCTATCCCAACTGAGAAAAACACTCTAATGCTTTTAGAAAGCACTATCTCCTAACCATTGAAAGAAAGAAGTATTCTGTTTTTATTGCCCCTTATCAGATTGTTCCATAGGAACATAAAAACCAGATAGTTGTTTCTACTACAAGCACTCAGTTATTTGCTAGAGGAAAACTTTTATTATATTCAGTGTTTTTTTTTATTTATTTGCTTCCCCTTACTAGTTCAAGCCAAAGGCTTGAATCCAGTCATTCCCCTATGCAAGAGTAATAAAAAGCATATATTTTTTTATTGTACCATGCTCTTTTGTCCAGACTTTGCTTTTCTTTTTACACTGCAGTGCCTACATTTCTTAAAGCTGAACAAGGAGAAAGAAAAGAAAGAAGGGGAAATGTGGGCATCTGTTTACTTTAATATCTCTATTACGCTTGAAAATAGCTGAGAAACCTTTACTTTATAGTATGCAGGTTATGTCATGCATTATAAAAATATTACTGCTAAGAACAAAATTTTGTTTGCTTACAGTAAATTCTTTCCTTTCTCTTCCCCTCTCCTAAATGTTCTTCCAAACATTAATAACATAAAGTAGAGCATATACTTTGAAGTCCTCTACAAGTTTAACAAAGTTAAAGAAGTTCACTATTTCCAGGTTTTCTTGTTATGTCATGTTTCAAAAATATAATTAATGATTTGTAATCCCACATTTATTTGTCAAGTTACATGTTGCTGGCTTTCTCCCTGTTGATCTCCATCTCCCAAAGCCAGTCTCTGCTTCATTTCCAATGTACTCCTGGCTCTTCTATTCAACTTCTGTGTGTGTGTGTATGGGGGGGTGGTTCTGTCTCTCAAGCATTTGCCTTTGAAACATTTTAAAAGTTTTCACTGGCACAGTCTCTCTATGAGCTTTATTACCAGAAGAACAAGAAGCAGAATCTCCTTCTGTCTGAGAATTTTTCTTGGACAAATTTTTGTATTTTCTCCTTAGAATGTCCTGCATCACAAACGATTTTGATCCACCAAGAAAAAATATTCTGAAATTAATTGGATACAGCAGCTTGACTCTCATGCCTACTTCTCAACATTTCCTGATTACTGGAATAAATTTACTCCTCTTCTGCCTGGTGTATAGTGAGTAATCATATTCCACAAACATTCTACTGTCTCTCACTTTTAGTACTTTGCTCTTCTGCCACAGTTTTGTCAGAATCAACTCTTTCTGCTAATAGGACTGCATCTTTACTATTAAAGGTTTAGGCCAGTGATGGCAAACCTGTGACGTGTGTGTCAAAGGTGACACATGCCATGACATTATGGGTGACACATCGCCGATCACCAACACCTGACTTACCAAACACACTGCTTTTGCATTCTTTGCTTGTGAAGTGCACTGAATTATTTTGTATCAGGAGCTTTTGACACGCCAAACCCAAAAGGTTTACCATCACTGATCTAGGCTGCTTTCTCATGGCCAGGTTTGGAGCATACACATGATGTGCCCTTTCAATTAACAACTCCTTTAGTGGAATACCAGTCCAGTTTCTTATTTGTGCTTTCATGAAATTAATACATTCTGTTCCTTCCAGCTTCTCTGGTACAGCTGAAATCTCAGGTTTTCCCTACATGCTTTGTCCTCTAATTCTATTATTTATTTTAAAACATCTCTTCTTGAGCAGTCTCATATTCAGCCAGCCTTTTCTTCATTTTGACCTCTGATTTTTGCAGTTTTATCACTTCATCTGAATATCTGTTTAAAGCTTCTTCCATTTTTTCCAGCCTTTTGTTATTTGACTTGATATACTCCTTCAATGTTTCATTTATTTTAATGCTCTGAACACATTTGACTTATTTTTACTCTAGATTACTGGTAGTCATATATTGCACCAAAGCTGAAGCTTTCAGTGCTTTTTGCTGAAGAGCTGCAGTATTCTTCCCAGTCAGTGGTTTCTCCTCACCTTTTCCGATTGGTTTTCTTTCGGGTTCCCTGAATTTCCTTTTTGCTGGCATCCAGGCAGTGCACTTACTAGCCAGTTACTGAAATTCACCAAAAAAGACAAGTATCTCTCTCTTCCCTGAGTTTTTGTTTTCACACTGGAAGAGCTGAAATAAGCTATTTCTCAATATGCAAGCCATCTTGGAAGTCATCAGAGTTTAAAGCTTCTCGAGTAATTCTCTGAAAATGTATGAAATTATCTGAAGTGCATATTAGAAAAGAATCATCAGTGTCTAACTATGTGTCAAAACTATGGTAAATCCCTGTGTCGCCTGTTGGATAGCTAACTGGCTCACAGATAGGACCCAGGAAGTCAGAATAGGAGACTCTAACCCCACAAAAAAAGGTCAGTCACTAGTGGAGTCCCTCAGGATTCAGTGTTGGGGCTACTCCTTTTTGGCATCTACTTTTCAGAAGTCAAAGCTAACACCAAAGATCTCTAGTTGACCAACTTTGCAGATGAGTGGCAAGCTAGGCATAATCACAGAATTTCCCAAGGTACTAATATCCTCCAAGACAGCGTGTTGCAAACTAATAATTGGTGTGAGAACTATGGCCTAAAACAGAATGCCAAAAAAGTATAATAGTATCCTTAGGAAAGCCACCCCTAGGAATTACCACATAGACAATACAACCTTAAGACTAAACTCATGCCTTTATTCATCTTTTCTTTTTGATGACAGTCCTATACACACTGGGGTTGTAACTCACATAGATCCAGTACTATCTCATTCAATATTTCCTAGAATTTCAGTTAAAACTTCTCATTTGTGCACCAATATATGCCTCTTGTTGTCCACTGTCCTTCCTCTAGAGGCTTATTGCAATAACCTTTTTTTTTTCAAGATACTGTGGAGCCTTATAGCATCTACCATTGGCATTTCAAGTTAAAGATGGTACCAACACTCATCCAGTCCAAATAACACTACTCCTTTTGTCAAATGATAAACAATGTCACTTTTGTATGAATCCTTTGTAATAGCACAAGTCTCTTCACCAGATGCAGTCTGCAGAACTGTGCATAGAATTCCAGGAAAGATAATACCTGAACTTCATATTATGAGAATATCACCTCAAGTTCTCTTTCTTTCATGCCATTTGGTTTTACATCCCAGCTCTATCTTTCTAATCATCTTTTTGCCATCAGCTCATTAGTACAAGTCTTTGCTTCTGACTCCATTACCAGTGACTGGGGTTAGACTAGTGTCCATTGTATGACAGGGTGAGCTGGGGTGGGATACAGCAGATGACAGCTCTCTGTTTCTCGGTCTGTAGGAGGGAGTAAACCTGTTGTTGTTACACTGCACTGTGATGATGGATAGGATACTGTCTCACTATAATCCTAAAAATAGTTTGGCTACCTTCTGGGGGGATCCTTAGGCAGGTGCATATAGAGTCACTTTACCTGTAACAGCTTGCTTGTATACACTGCACATATGGATAGATTAAGGGATGGACTAAAAAGTAGATACCTCAATAGATTCATATTGGAAATCATACCCACATGCCACTGCCACTATGGCATGCAGGTAAGAGTTGTCTTCTCAGTGTTGGTGGCGGTAATAAGATCAAAACAGTAAAGTGACTGGGTAGCATAAGTCATTCTGGATGATTTTAGTAACCTCATATACTCATTTCCATTTGATTCTATGCCATTCACGTCAAGATATATCCTCTTATTGGATTCTTACAGCCAAAATCTGTAGTTTCACAGCATTTCATTAAAGTTACCATGCCTTCACCCACCCTGATAAGCTACATAGTTCATTTTCAAGTATGGGTAGTAAAAAGTGCATTAGTGAAAACCAGCCATTCCTTGGGATTATTCTAGTTAAGCATTCCTACTGGTGTATGATGGAAGATTCCAAGTGAAGTGGTCCTGGCCATGGAATGACCAAAGTTGTACATCTCTAGTTATTGTCTTTGAAAGGGACACTGCTTCACATCACCATGAGCCTCTACTGCTTACTATAAAGCCACTTTGGACCCACTTCAGCTCACTCAGCCTCTAATCAAGCTCTTGCCTGATCCATTGGTTGGATCTTATTCAATGCACTGGTGAATGGCTACAATACTGGATCAGGATGGACTAGCAACCCATGAGGTCATGCTGTCACAGATATGACAGTCTGAGGGTACTGAGGAATCCCACAAGTCAGATCTTTCATAGCTTCGCCATGACATCTTTTCTGAAGATTGAGGTCACACTCGGCAGCCTTTAGCACCCTAGCTCCCATACAGAATGCTGTTGTGAAGGAGTACCGCTAGGGCCTGCATCCTGACCTCTGGTACCATTCAGGTGTTAGGTGTCATGATATGCAATGTTTGCACTGAACCCACTAGTGCAGCCTCTGCGTCTTTTAAATTCTTAATTATAACTTATATGGATCCTAAGACTCATTACTGCTTTAATTGTCAACAACTAAAATACAGACTTAAACATAATACTTTAAAACAGCTATGTGACAATTCTTTAGCATTACACCACAGTTAGCAATGGTCCAAATCTGTGTCACACAATAGGCAAGTCAGTCCACTTAAATGCTGCAATCAGTCTTGAATTCAGACTCAGCTATTTGCCATTAATATGGCTGTGGTTTCATACTGTGACAAGCGGCAATGAACTTCAGCTGAAGCACTAAAAGTAAAACTGCTTTAAATAATAAATGCAAAGCACTAATTATTGTATGGGCATTGTAGGACCCACTGATACACACAAGTACAAAAGTAACAGATCTAATATTTATTGTTTCATTCATTTTCGTTTTCAGTTGTGGAAATACTCATTTTTTTTTATTTGCCCTTTAAACAAAGACTAGTTTGTCACTCTAGTATTTTAAAGGATGGATCACAGACAACTGCAACTAAATACAATCAGTTGCGAAAACATATCAGAAAGACAACAGATACGAGGAATTAGACAGAAAATTAGATTAAATAATGACAGTCAAGAAGAAATACATAAATTTGTTACTTTGTGGGAGAAATATGATTTGCTTACTCTATACCCAGGGGCATCAAGTGTCTGCCAGTTTAGAGCAGAGGATTAAGCCTATGGCGCTACTAATGACCTTCATTATGTGGGCCTGGGTTCCAATCCCACAATTTTCTTTTGACTACACTGGGGTTTTGCTGACTAAAGAGAAGGTAGTCCATGTAAAGATGCATCTGTGTATGATATACCTACCTAGTTAACAAATACATAGAAATGCACATTCACAAATAAAGCTCTTCTAGTAAAATATTATTTGGTAGAGCTTTCTCTACAAATATGCTCATACATATCTCTTCTCATATTTATTTCATTTTTGTTAACAGATATTGTTAATGTAGTTCGGGTGGGTCGGTGAGCTAGCAGGTGGGGTGGGATAGGCTCAGTGTCTCTGTACATTTACCGGCATATACCCGGATGGATGGTTAGTCTGAAACTAAAATATGGTTTTATTTTAACAGCAAATAAGAGATGTATACATTTCATAGAATGAAGTTGTGGTTGGTGTGCTTTAAGCCTCGTTTACATTATTTACTTAGTTAAGGTGGTGACCCGCACTATCATAGTGTTTTGATCGGATACACCAGTGTGTGTTTTAATGTTTAGGTGGTCACTCTACGTCAATGATATGATTCATGTATGCTCTGCAGGGGTTGATGTTATCCTACTTGACAGCAAGAACTTACCTGTCGCTCGAGGATGACCTAACTATCAATAGCCACGATGTTAAAACATATTTGGTCACTATAGCCTGATGGTTTAATCACTGCATAATATACAAGATCAAATTTTTCTTTTAAATTTTTTCTTTTTTCTTTTATATGACAACAAAACCTTGAAGGCTGATCAAAAGGGCGGTACTGATATAGATAGACATAACCCATAGCTTAAACAGGAAGAAATATAATTGGTCATAAATAGGATTTTATCCTATCCATAATTACTTTTTAATTAAAGCATTTGAGATGGGTAACAGTAGAATTATGTTACCTTACCCAATACGGAATTGTAGGATATAACTGAACAAAGTAATCCTCTAATTTAAGAAGGCACTGTTATGATCTCAACTATTTAGTTAAATGTTACACTACATCTATGTTTGGTTTTTGCAAAGGTGGTACCTTACTATGCCCTAAAGACCACAGATGCTAGGTGCTGGATATACTACTTGGCCTAACTACTTAAGGAAGTTAAAATGCAGTATATACTAACTTCTATCATTCTCTTAGGTTGCTGATAACCAGATAGGGGTACTGGAATTTTCACCCCCGTAGGAGACTCCCTGACGCAGACACCAGACATATTATATTCATACGATCTGCAAAGATCAACCTCAAACTAACCTCACTCACTCCCTCACTGCTTAGTAGTTAGGTTCAGGATTTTACACCTCGATGGGAAAACATATACTTTGGTGATAGACCAATGCACTTGCTCAGGCACTCACAGTTCTTATATGAATACCACCTTTGGGGATTTATAGGGAGATGGACCGAAAGAAAAGAGGAGAAACATGCAGACGTTAGGTTATAGTCAAGTAATTCTCATGAGATGAGTAAGAATTTGGCTCATCTAATTGCCCTTACACTTCAATGACGTTCCAGGATTCGTAGGGCGTTAGGCTACATTGTCTATTTACTCACAAATTATAAGGTAGTGAATATAATGAGCAACTCACACCACAAGTGTATCTACGCAGGATTGAGTTAACAACTTCTATAAGGTGGAGACAACATGGTTTCCCACCAACAACCCTTTAAAATATGAATAAGAATCAAACAACCATACAGAATAAAAACTAACTCTGTATCGTCAAGGACCTCCAGATCATGAGAGGGCTTGGGAAGGGAAATATTAGGACACCCTTTTAGAGCTTGTTTCTTGAGTTCTGGTATTTCCTATAACACCATTTAACTCAATGAGTAGATTAGCGATCCACCCAAAGGCTGAGACGAATTTTCCGTGAGATATAAGTATATTTTACGACTAATACACACTAAAAGGAATAAAGATGTAAATTGGAATAGAGGTCTACAGTGACATACACTTTGCATAGACCTATGTTGACAAGATTGATTTGTTCAAAAGTACCTTTCTTTTGGGGAAATAGAACTTGGGTTTTTACTAACAGGATTCTGAACACGTTAAATAAATTTGTGAAGTCTTACTAACCATTATAAACAAGTATTTGCATTGTTTCTTTACAATTAAGATATGCTCTGAATGAGTTAGTCAGTATTGTAATTCGAGACAGCGTAGCTCTCTAGCCGTTGTATAACTGAGGTCTATAAACTGGGATACATATTTCTTATATTGTACTTGTGTTTTATCTTAGTAGTTAGAAAGTTTTTGTTTCAAATGTTTGCAACTCGTTCAAATAGTATATGTATTCCAGCCTCTCCCAGGGTGAAGGAGAAAGTGGTTATGCACGGGAGGAATGCTGGGGGAGTCGCCCATCTATTGCTATATGATATATTGTACTTTATTATGCCCTCTGTGTTACACTTTTATACCATAGAAAGGATTAACCTCTACTGTTACCTACAATGTTAGGAATATTATGTGGAAGATAGCCTCATGGAATGTCAAAGGCTTACAATCTGATAGCAAAAGAAAATTAATTCTTCATCTGTTGTTCAAATCCAATTTAGACTGCATTTTATTACAGGAAACACATTTGTTAAAAGAACAATGGAACACCATAAATAATAAAAAATGGATTAAGGAAATTATTGCGGCAGGGAATAGAACTAATAAAGTGGGGGTAGCTATCATTATTAAAAACTCCTTTACTCACACTATCTTAAAACAAGACTTTGACCCTGAAGGTAGATGGTGTTACTTTGTAACTAAAATGGACAACTTGGATAAACCTATTTTGATTTTAAACCTATATGCCCCTTGTACGCTCCAACACAAATTCATAATGAACTTATATAACATCCTTCACAACTTCCCAGGGCACTACTTTATAGTGGGGGGAGATTGGAATTCTATCTAGGACCCGATTCTGGACAGATCTAATAAGCTGTCCTCAATTAATTCACAGACCTTCTCCGCTATTTCAGAATTTAAAAATGACTTTAATCTATTTGATCCCTACCGTAATAATCCCGATAACCTGAATAACAAAGGCTATACCTTTTTCTCACAGTGTCATAAGTCCTGGTCCAGGCTGGACTATAATCTCAGACATATTTTGAAAATTTACAACTACTGTCTGCACCGAACCGAGATCAATTTCTGATCACTCAAAGATTACATTAACTATAGAGCGATCCCGCCCTTCCCCCCCCCTAATAATTTGTTGAGATGCTGGAAACTTAACCCTAATCTACTAGGAAAGGCCGATATTAAGAAAGAAATGAATACCTTATTAGACCAATGTATACTTGCCATTAAAGATACCAACACTCCGTATGATATAACATGGGCTACCACTAAGGTTTTGATCAGAGGGTTGTTAATTAATAAATCCACCTATTATAGGAATAAGTTTATCTCTGAAGAGAGGAGTATACAGGAAGAATTAAAATCCCTAGAAACACGAATTCAACAAAACCACTCATCGGATTTAGAGAAAGAGATCAACCAATTACAGTTAAAATTAATATCCTTACAGGCTGAAAACCTATCATTCTACGAGATCAAAACCCTGGCTAATTATTCACACTGGGCTCAGCTTCCCTCTAGGTTTTTGGCGAGATTAATAAATCAGCATAGTAACACTCCCCCTATTTCAAAAATTAAGGTCCATCAAAACTATATATGTAACACACAAGACATTATAAAAATATTTGAAGAAATATATGAAGAAGTATACAATCCTATCCCTAGTACTATAGACGAGCATGAATTAAGCTTATTCCTTGACAAACTAACAATTCCAAATATTGACGAACATCATCAATCTGTATTAGCGGCCGATATCACTCAAAAGGATACTATGTCTGCGATTAATAACCTTAAAAATAATAAAGCACCAGGACCAGATGGTTTCACAGCAGAATTTTATAAAGCCTTTGGTCATAAACTAACAACCATTCTATGTCATCTCTTTAATTTCATTATCCAGAAGGATGTCTGCGACCCCCACCTAAACGCATCCCGAACTATCCTAATTCCCAAACCAAATAAAGACAATACCAATCCTAATAACTATAGACCCATCTCTATCATTAATATAGACATTAAAATTTTGGCAGCTATTTTAGCAAGTAGGTTGAAAGCTGTGATTAATAAAATCATTTCTCCTGAACAATCAGGGTTTATAAACCAAAGACAAACCTTTAACCAGACTCTCACCCTAAATGCTATGTCCTCTTTATCATTGATTAAACATACTCCTATATACGCCCTTGCTATCGATGCATCCAAAGCATTCGACAGAATAAACAAAAAATTCTTGTTCTCGGTTCTACAAAAATTTAAATTCCCTGCACAGTTTATACACATTCTTAACACCCTTTATAAAAATGCATATACTACCTTACAAATAAACAAGCATAGCTCAAAGAGGATAATGATTAATAATGGAATCAGACAGGGATGCCCTTTATCACCACTGTTATTTAACCTTTATATAGAACCTCTGCTTTTACTAATTAAACAGAGAACATTCCACTATATTCCAAGATTATTTAATACCGAAATACCTTTATCAGCTTACGCGGACGATTTAAATATTTACTACTCCCTTCCCAACTCGGATATTAACAAAATTAATAATACTTTACAAGCTTTCTCCAAATTCTCGAATTATAAGGTGAATATAGATAAGACAACGATCTTTCCAATTAATATTTACTCGCAGTTACCTAGTGAAAGATCTTTACCTAATATAAAAGTCAATGACCATCTCCAATACCTAGGAATACCCTTCCAAACAGATGGAAAGATACAGCACCAAGAGGGTTTATCTAGATGTTGGGACTTGATACAAAAAGACCTGGAAAGATGGACTCAACTAAAACTCCCGGTGCTTTCGGGAGTTGCCATTATCAAAATGAATATTCTACCGAGACTATTGTATGTTCTAAATGCTACCAACACCCTGATACATAATAAAGTCTTTAATAATATACACTCATCTCTCTCGAAATTTATATGGCACCCAAGACCCATCAGGATAAGCTATCCAAAACTTGTTTACCCTAAAGATAAAGGTGGTCTAGGCCTTCCAGATCTTAGACTAATGTATGAAATAAATAGAAGCAGTAGAATAATTAATGTTGCGACCTTCAGAGAAGAATTAAATGCCTGGTGTCCATCTTGGGTCAGGCTTTATCACAATTATATCAAAACTCTTTCCATTAATCCCATGGCCCTTCCATTCTTAGACATCTCTGCCAAAAGAAAGTACAAAATTCAAAATGATTTATGGTCCCAAATCAGATGTACACAAAATCTGTTTAAATCCCTAAATCTACATTTTGCTTTTCACCTTCTCCAACCTATACACCTTAATCCTAACATTAAACTAAACGAGAATCTGGTCAATTTGAATACATTCCCACTAATCAAAAGTAAAACGGTTCTGGACTTCTTTTCAGTCAAGATGGAGCATATTTCTTCCATCAGAAATAATTTTAAGCTTCTGATCAAGTACACTATCATGATTAGACAACTAAAGGACATTTGCAGCAAATTCTGGAGGGATATTGATATTCCTGAACCCCAAATAGAGCTGTGTAAGGTATTATGGAATCTACTAACCCGTAAAAAAAAAATGGTCTCTCACACTTATAAGTTAATCTCTGCAATCAGATGCTCGAAAGAAGCTATCCATTCAGATTTTTGGATAAAACAAGACCCCTCGATTTCCACTACGTCCATTGCCCAAGCCATTCAAAAATTTTCCAAAGCCATTCATCTGCTAAAATTCAGGTATACCCAACTTATGATAGTAAATAACGCATACTACACCCCAGCTTTACTAAACAAAATGTACAACGAAGTTCCACCTTTTTGCCAATTTTGCCCTATGATTGAAGCTGATATCATTCACATCTTTTGCAGTTACAAATGCTCGTATAGGCTTTGGCGTGCCCTTAGAGTTAAATTAGAAAAAATGGGCTATGAAAAATCTACGCTCTCCTGGCAATTCGCTCTACTTCATATACCCCCGGTAGGCATGGACATTAAGAATATTCCTTTTCTAATAACGTCTTTTATGCTGATAAAATACTATATCACCCTAAATTGGAAGGATAGATCAGCTCTTTCATGGGAAGGACTCAAACAGATAGCTGGGAAGCATATTTCTGCGCACAAATATTTGTGGTATTCCATGAGGCTAAATCCTTCACAGAGGGATACATGGAAAATGGTGTATGAGTTTATACTATCATAAACACACAGTATTTAAACCTCCTTCTTAGGTACTTTGATTAGATGGGGTTTGTATATAGTTAGTTTATTGTAGAGAAATTTTTGTTTGTACATACCTTTTTGTCTTGTTGTTGGATATGATTTGTTATATGTTTAAAACTCAATAAAAAGAAATTTAAAAAAAAAACAAATAAAGCTCTTCTGATTGTTCACTTATTTGTCTGAAACCCACATACAGGTCATTTTAGATTTTACCATAATTACCTTAAATGAACAGCAGCCTGATTGTGGAACTTGCAGAATTTACAGATCATATTTCTACACCAACATTTCATGGCAAAAATTCAGTAACTTGAAAGTGGAAGAAGAAAAAGAATACGTATTAATGAAATCAGAGAGCAGGCAGAAGCACTTAATTTAAGCAAAAAACAGAAACACAGACAGCACCATATAGAAAGAAAATCTAAATACCTGACATAAGTTCTTAAAATGCACAACTGTATATGTATTTACTTGATTTATTTACTGAGTAAATTTAATTGGGTCAGTGGTTCTTTGTTCATAGAAGAGCTGAACCATGTGTGGTTCAGTTAAAAGTAACATCAAGGATATATATATATATATATATATATATATATATATATATATATATATATATATATAGATATGGGTCTACTTCAGAAGATCAACAGACCATTTGATCGACATTCATTTGGTCGACAGCTCATTTGGTCGACAACCAGTATTCAAGGCACTTAACAGGGATTTTCCCCCCTCCCCAATGCTGTGAGACGCTGTAGTTGATATATATAGTTAGGGGGTGTTGGGGGCACCTATTTTCATTTAAAATGTGTAGTTTTTCTTGTATTGTCATGCTTTTCAATGAAAATAGGTAGGGGGCTTCGCCCCACACACCCCCTAACTATATATATCAACTCCAGGGTCGCACAACTTTGGGGAGGAGGGCAAATCCCTCTTAAGTGCCTTGAATACTGGTTGTCAACCAAATGAGCTGTCGCCCAAATGAATTTTGATCAAATGGTCTGTTGATCATCTGAAGTAAACCCATATATATATATATATATATATATATATATATATATATATATATACATGTATGTATGTATATACATACACATACATGTGTGTGTGAGAGATATGCACACAATAAACAAAATAATGTAAGGGAGCAAAAGCATCTGCCGCTCCCTAGGACAAAGCAACAGATTTCTACAATAGGAGGGTCAAGAGTATCAAAGATTTCCTTAAAAGCAGACTTTCCATGTTCCCAATGACAATTGCAATGACAACAGCACAATTCTGTGAGGCAAGTCCAACTTTTGTGGTTATACCAGTGGAATGGATCATTTTATACTCAACAATAGAATGTATCTCTGTCCTGGACCCCAACCAGTTTAAAATCAGCACTACTTAGAGGTGTGCACAGGAGGTGTATAAGGGTCTGGAGACAGTGTAGTCAATATTTCATTAATTTTCTCCACAATTATATTTCAAAGGTCTGCATAGAAGGCCAATTTACCTTCTTTGGGAGATGGTGGCAGTGTGGTCATTATTTAACTTTCCTCACAATCAAACTTCAGAGGTGTGCAAAGGTCACTATAGCTTGTCTAGGGCAGTGTACCATCCAACAGCAACATGATGGAATGCATTACACATTACTGTGATCATTATTTTTTTAACTTTCTTTACAATCAAAAATCAGAAGTGTATGCAGACAGCATTCTTTTGAGGTGGAGATGAGTAAGTATGTTGTGTATAGTAACCATTTATAAATAATTTTGAATTAAAAAAATTTTGTTCTGATGAAGCTCATGTAAATAAAAGTGAGTGAAAGCACTTAACTAACTATCACTTGCAGTCCTGTGTTTGGATTCATTGTCTCCAGTTGGATTTTTGGTGTCGTTTTTGTACTTGGTTTTAGTTTGTTTTGAGTATTTTTATTTCATTTTTTTGTGTGGCATCATGATTGGAGGCGATTCTACACAGGACAGCAATCTTAATTTAACTATACACTCCACACCAGGGGATCTGGGTGGAGTTTCTGACCAACTTACTTCTATTATCACAGGTGCTATCCGTGAGGGATTCTTGAGGCTATCGGGCCTTTCCAGTGACTATGGCAACAGGAATTAAAGCTCAGAGAGGCGCGAAATATGTGAAGGGGGCGGTCCTGGTTCAGAGGTGCACGCTCAGGATAATGGAAGTCGGACGTTTTCCACTATCAGAGGAAACGGAGTTCCTTTGGCTGTTTCCAACTCAAATGGAGAAGATTTAGTCAGCAATTTGTTTTCTCCCAACTCTAATCCCTTTTCCGATGTTAAGGATAGTGGCGGCTCATTGCAAGTAAGTGCCACTAGTGCTGGTAATGATGACCGAGACTTTGAGTTGTGTAAAGACAACATTTTTACACTTGAAAGATTAACTATTAAAATAGCTTCTTTACAGTTGGAAAATTTGTACTTTGAAGAAAACATTAGGCATGGCTGTGTACCACAAGGTCTAAGAGTTTTCAAGTTCCCTAACTGCATTAACTATGGTGACACTTTGTACAAGGAATAGGTTGAAATGTTTAATACGACAGGTATTTCACTTATATTGAGCTTTGGTTGCTCAATATAGAAATTACATTTCTTCTATGAAAGGTGAATTTGAGACTTTAGATAAAGACATTAAGTCCTCACCTAGTTTTTCTTTCTTTAACACCTTATATTGTGGTATTAATGTCAAAGTTGATCGACACAAAGCTTCCGTCATTGTTACGAAGCGAGGTAAACTAACTAGAGACTTGCATGCCTATTCGAATGGTTCAGCATATCCTCTCAATTCCAACAATTTAAACCGTGGTAGGAAGCATTTTCAGTCGACGGTCAACAAAACTGTTGTCAGCAATAGTGCAAATAACAATAACAGTTTGGCTGTGATGGCTGACAAGTCTGACTGTTCTGGCACCACTGTTAATGCCAATGTCAACGGACAGGCCGGTCAAGGGTCCAATAATAATTTGGGTGCTACTAGTGGTGCAGGTCGTTTTTTGATGGACTCCACAGGAAACAAAAAGACTCCGAAATGGTCACAACAAGCAGACAACAAGAGCAAGGGGAAAGGGAAATATCGCAAAAAGAACTGACCTTTGATATAGAGGTTTTGAATTTAACTGGTGATGAACTTAACAAAGATGTTGTTTCTGTATTGAAAAGAGGATTTCCTTTTGTACCTACAAACACTGTAAATATTCCTAGATTAATTGTTGATTTCAGATTATATTTTAGGAAATTGAATTTGAAGTTTATTTTTGATAATCTTCCTGAAGTCAGGACTAAAACAACTGGTTTCTAGAAAAATAGTACTTACAATCCTGCTTTAAATTCTACTATACAAATATTTGGCACACTTTGTGAAAAACAGTTTAGAACTATGAAAGGATATTCTTATAGTTCTAATTTGCCAGAAGGAGAAAGAAAGACTCTTTTTTATTTAAGTAACAACAGAGAAATTTGAGTTATGAAAGCAGACAAGGGGGGCTCATTAGTTGTTATGAAGCCCATAGCTTATGAACAAGTTATGTTTTCCTTACTGGATGATGACAGGTGTTACAAAGCAGTCAGCAGTGAATACATTCTTAACTGCTTTCGAAAGTTGGACATCACATTATTTGATTTGTTTTGTGAGGTTAGCATAGATTTTGACACCTATAGGTTTTACAAGTGGAATACCCTAAAATGGCTATGCTATTTGGTATTCCCAAAGTACATAAAGATCGTATTAGTCCTCCTTTTAGACCCATAGTGTCTGCATCATACTCAAAAACAGAGCCCATTTCCATATGGCTAGATAGTATTTGTAACCCAGTTGTTCAGAAATCTAGATTTTATTTACGTGGCTCATGGCATCTGCTTGAACTGCTAAGTGAACTTGATGTGTCTGATGTCTTTTTCTTTGCCAGTTTAGCTGTTACCTCTCTATACACCAGCATAGATCAGGAAGTTGGTCTAGAATATTTGAGAGAATACTTGACACAGTATACAGCTCTTGGAAGCACTACTGTCAACATTGCTTGTATTCTCATGGAATTAGTCCTTACTAACAACTTTTTTAGATTTGGACAAAGTTTTTTTCAGCAGACATCTGGGGTCGCTATAGGGCCAAGAGTTGCTCCATCTTTTGCCAACACAGTCATAGCCCTCTGGGAGTTGAAATATCTCTATGTGTTGCCTTTTTTAGACAATATTTTGTTTTATAGGCGATACATAGATGATTTGATTTTTCTCTGGAAGGGTGATTATGGCAGTTTTTTATCTTTTGTGGAACATCTGAACCATAGCACCACTTTTTTGAAGTTCACTATTGGAAGTTTTGGTGAATCTATAGATTTTTTAGACCTACATCTCACTTTTGACACTACTTCCTTGAGATTTAAGAGTCAAATACTTAGGAAAAACACTTTTGTCAATCAGTATTTACATAAAGAAAGTCTGCGTCCTGTTCATATGAAAAGTGGAGTGGTCAAAGGTCAATGTATACGTTTGAGTAGGTTGACTACAGAGCACTCAGTCTTTTCAAATGAGGTAGACAGATTGTTACAGTTTTTTCTAGAGAGAGGTTACGATTTGGGTTGGCTCAAAAGGTTAGTTCAGGAAGTATTGGTACTTAGAGACACTTCTGCTTGTCCCATTTTGAGCAACAGTGACACTTCTAGGGGAGTGTCCCATAGTGTTCAAAATAAAAGTTTTTCAACTTTTTCTTTAGCCTTTGCCATTCCAATATGTAATGAGATGATTCATATAAAGAAAAGTTTACTGGACCATTGGAAGGTATTAATGGGTAATACTAAACTTGTAAAGATTTGGGTGACAGACCTTGTTTCTCCTATAAGAAGATCACCAGTATTAAACATATTTTGGAAAGCAAGAACAATCAGGTGGGTTTGAGCTCGGTGACTTGTTCTGTACGGAGTTTTTCCTGTGGTAGATGCAAACAGTGTAGATACGTGAGCAATGTGTCTAGCATTGAATTTAAACATCTGGGAAGAAGGTTTTTGGCTGGGGCTGTTACACCTGTAATACTACTAATGTAGTATATTGTGCCACATGTGACACATGCCAGAAGTTTTATGTTGGTAAAACTATCAGAGCTTTAAACAAGAGGATTTATGAGCACTGTCTAGCCATAAGAAAAAAAGATGGTAACAGTGCCTTGACAGTCCATGCTACAGAATGTGCACTTTTTAAGAAATTTTCTTTTTTGTTTTGGAAAGAGTGAATACTGATTTGTTTTCTGGTGACTACAAGACTTTCCTAGAGTGCAGAGAAAGTTTGTGGCAAACAGTTTTGATTGCTGATGAATCTCCTTGCCTTAATGGCACTATTAATATGAAATGTTTTTACAGATGGCCAGAAATAGGTAGTTCATCAAGTTGATTCATTATCATTATTAACATTGTACTATACGATATCATAGTGTAGTTATAACCATTTAGATACATATATACATATTTTTATATGTTATAGTATTTTAGTATAGTATTTTATTTTATGTATACTTATATTGTAATTGCTATTATACTAGATTATTTTGTATTTGTATACATTTATACACATTTAGTATTTATACATGATGATTTCTTTAAGAATGTCATGTGACTTAATTGGTAACCATTTATAAATGATTTTGAATGAAAAGAAATTTGTTCTGATGAAGCTCATGTGAATAAAAGTGAGTGAAAGTGCTTAACTAACTATCACTTGCAGTCCTGTGTTTGGATTCATTGTCTCCAGCTGGATTTTTGGTGTCGTTTTTTTTACTTGGTTTTAGTTTGTTTTGAGTATTTTTATGTTGTGTATGTGTGTGTATATATATATATATATATATATATATATATATATACATACATCTGACAACAAACTACAGTATATATTGCTACATTCTGTTTTTTCTTTTTTTTTCACTTTCATCTCAGTCTGCCAGAAGGATACTCCAAAGGTTTTTTTTTTTTTTTTTTTTTTGGGGGGGGGGGCATACTGTGTATATATATATATATATATATATATATATATATATATATGACAGTAACAATGTGAACTATATGACAGTGGTCATTTGTTCCTTTGCCTTCATACCAGTCCATCACCATAGGGTTACACAGAAAGTGCCTTTTTTGGGAGGATAGGGGGCAGGCAATATTCCCAGATAAGATTTGTGTGTCCTCACAACATTTGTCTTTTCTGTTTAGTTGGAAACTATTGTTTTGCTAGCTTTTAACTAATATCTTGGACACAACTTATTTATTCCTTGAAAAAGAATACAAAGACTGAATTTCTTTCCTTAACCATGATTTTTGTTGAGATCATCAATAGATATAAATCAAAAGTGTGGAAAACTTCTAAAATGTACCACACAGCAGCTAGAACTTCTTGAAAGAAAAAAAAAAAGAAATAAGGCTGTTATTTATTTCCTTAGTCATGATATATCTTCAGGACATCATTTCATAGGATCATAGGAGGTTACTAGGCTAATGGCCCTGAGGCTCTTACCAGCCTAGCCAAGAGTTTATCCCCCCAAAAAAAACCTCAGTCAGCACATGCCACCCCTGTCAATGAGGGACACAGGTAGAACCCTTGGAAAAATTTGTGGTTTCCCATC
Source organism: Protopterus annectens (assembly GCF_019279795.1). Taxonomy (NCBI): domain Eukaryota; kingdom Metazoa; phylum Chordata; order Ceratodontiformes; family Protopteridae; genus Protopterus; species Protopterus annectens. The sequence goes on from NC_056751.1 coordinate 351,433,765, forward strand.
CATTCATCAAGGTTGTGTTTGAAGAGGGTCAGCGAGATACTATGTTTGACATGTGTGGGAAGTCTATTCCAGAGACGGGGCAGCCTCTGGGAGACAAACATGTCTCTCTCTATCAGGTTTTGCTGATGTCACATATTAGATTTAGGCCTTTCAAGGAGTTAGACTTATGGATATGGCGCATCTCTACTACAGCAGGGCCTGATATTGCCTTGTAGGTGAGACACAGATCAACTCTGAACAATCTGTACGATACCAAGTAGAGTGATAGTGATTTGAGCCTGTCCGTGTAGGACAGGTGTTGGAGGCCATGGATTCTCTTTGTGAGGTATTTCTGTGGCCTTTCCAGTTGGTGCAGGTGTTTGGAGAGGTACATACCAAACGGGGCATTATACTCAATTATTGGCCTAATGAGGGAGGAGTACAGAGAGGTAATAACCTCCTTTTTTCTGGATGCAATCCCTTTACTTATGAGATGAACCAAGTAAAAGGCTTTTCTGGACACTGCTGCTACATGATGGTCAAATGTGAGATCGTTGTCAACCTGAGTACAAAGGTTATCAAATGTTTGGAGAAAAAGTTCTAAAATACACCTGGAGTACAACTCCACTGTTGTTATTCTGCAGTTATGGTCAGTCAGAGAGTGCTGAAATGGTGTAGGAAATAAGAAAATGTAAAACAGACTGTGAAATATTACAATTATATATATATATATATATATATATATATATATATATATATATATATATATAAAATAAATTATTGCATGGGGAGGTCATGATGCAGGCAAGGTGTGTGTGTGTGTGTGTGTGTGGGGGGGGGGGGGTGCATGCTAGAAGACAGTGATGGGTACAATGTAGTCCGTTGCCTTGAAAGGTCACTCTGGATACATCTATACTCCTGCAGCCCTGTGTGTGTGTGTGTGTGTGTGTGTGTAAGGGGATGTTTAAGGGACTAACAATCCCTCTCTTATAAACGGTATCATGGAATATGCCACTTACAAAACGTAACTAAACAATTAAATTATCTAGTGCGTAATTTGATGAAGGTCGGTAAACTAACGCCACAGTCCTTAATCTGCAGCTCTTGCAAGAATAACGAGTAAGCAGCAATTTCGCAATCGTAAGTTTACAGGCCAAGGGACCATTGTAGAGTCTAAACCGAAATTCCCAATCCCCCTCCATGCACTATCTGGTTAAGTGATATGCTCAAGGTCACACAGGCTAACGTGTACTGATGGAATCAAACTCTGTATCCTTGGAACTACAGCTCACAGCTTTAACTCTCCATGTCAACTGCCACACAATAGTGGATTTTATTTGCCCAAAGCTCGTAGCACAGTCCGTTGTACAGGCTTCATAGTTGCAGTTTTTTGCATCGCTTAACCCTTTTTAAGAAAACTTCAGTTATAACGCAAATCTTTGACAAAATATTACCGTGATTTTTCTCTTCTTCCGTTATTCTGAGATTGAACCTGCCTCTCTTTTGTGAGCTACAGTCTCACATTGGACAATGTGTCCTGCAAAGGTGGCGGGGGGACCTAAATAATCGCAAATGTCCTGACATATTAGGACTAAAAAAGATTCCCTAATTGCATAAAACATATACTTTACATCTGAAGCACCTAAATGTTATATAAATTGGATAAGCGACTCAAATGCTGCACGAATACGCTTTTATTTTGTCAAAAAGTGAAGTTGTGTCCTTTGCAGTAGCAATGGGTACGCTTTACCCTGCAAAATATCACGTTTCTATAAAAAAAAAAAGACCCACTTTAGCCATTTCAAAAGGTGGTTGCCGTATTCTATGATGTCCTTTCTGGGGTTCCCTTATAAAAAACACCTCCCAACATATTTAGGCGCGATGGAAATAGTCGTAGCTCTTAACATCTACCAGAATCAGAGCAAAGACAAAAATAGCAACGGACAAAGGCCCCAAATCAGGGGCACTTAGCGTAGAATACATACTACCATATATTAAATGAACATGCATTTTTCTGAACTAAAAGAAAACTACAATATTACGATTACTAATCGGCTGTGTTGTTCAAATTCTGAACTTGATGCGCTGCCTTTCCAGCAGCTGCCCTTCTCCATGCAAACAACTGCATCTGCAGACAACCAAGTCCACAGCGGAACTGAGCTAACAGGCCACCGGAAGAGTGAATTTGACCTTCATCTTGCTCACTAACGGTTCTTAGCTGACATAGTTAAGGTTTTGAAAGTGTCGAAACTTATACCACACTTTGAAAGCTGTTTTAAGTTAAAAAAAATAAACGATTTTCTTTTGGTGTTCCTTTTTCATATTAATTCATTCCTTACTGTAATTAATACATACAGCATATATTTTACAGCAAGGAAAGACATTAATTGGCATACCTGTCAACCTCTGCAAAAAATCTGCACAAAGCCTAAAATAACGGGGGGGACAAGGCCTGAACATTGGGACAAATGTTAAAGGTTGCACTTAAAAAACTTAGACAGTTTATAGAATTATAGGATTTGTGTTAGCATGCATTTTTTTCTGAAGGACATGAATATCTGAAACGCAAATGTATTTAATGACTTCAATCTTAAGTGATATGCCACAAAAAAAAAACACAACAGTTTTTTTATGAGGGACAGACCAAAAAATGAGGCAAAAATCTGGACAGTTGAAATGTTAATTAGAAATTTTCTGACAGACTACCCCAGCTCGTGCTCCGTTGCAGGCACCGCCCTTCTTTTAGTCTGGCTGCTGTCAATTAAGTCCACTTGGACAACAGCTGCCCGCATCAGAAGCCATATTATTGGCCATAAGGCAGTAATAGTTGAGAAACTTTTATCTGAATAGGATAACCACACAAATTATTATGCCAGCATACGATTTTAATAGTATTCTACTATAACATCATTTTTTGCACAGGCTCCTTTTAACTCATTATATGTAGAAAGTATAGGAAGATTCCTTATCTGTAAGTAATAAGTAATAGTCATATATGCTGCGTAAAAAAAGAAATTTTTATTGACAAGCCTTTTGTTAACAATTTGCCAAGGGAATGTCACGCAATCATATCTCTCAACCTGTCTAGGTCAAAGTCAAAACTAATTGGGGACAAAGGTTCCAAAGGTACACTTTAAAACACTGTTACTACTATTTTAAAATGTTAATAAAATAACGTTAACGTGTCTTCTTAAGTAAAATAAGTCACTAAGAATGATAGCTGTCATTATATTTCACTGTGCGCGCGCACACACACACACACACACACACACACACACACACACACACACACACACACACACACACACACACATACACACTGTTGAGGAGGAACACAGCAAAATGGGAAGCTGAAAATAAGGACCAGTTGCAGTTTATATACTCGTACTGGAGAGCACCCAGCTACAGATGCGATAGCAAACACGTTCCATTTATGCAAATTAGAATATGACGTTTCTTTTGCGTCACGCATCTATTACTAAAAGACAGGACACCGACACCACGAGCCATCACTGTAGGGAAGCAAGAAGCGGGGGAAGCTGCAGAACTTAATAGTTTTAGGGTTTATATAATCGCTACTGTTCTCTAAGGTATGCATGCATATATTGTCTTTATAAAATATAGTAAATTAATGGTTTTATAGTTGTTTTTATATATGTATGTGATGCAAAATATGACTATTAATAGTTTATATAACTGATGGCTTAGCAGGTGGTGATGAGTTATTCTGGATACCTTTAAGAATATTCTTGCAATGTTAGCACTGTATTAACTTGAAATATTTAAAATCAGTGGCTGATTTGTCAAGAAGACTAATAATGATTGTGTGTGTAATATGGGTAAGTGTGAATGTTTGCAAAACAATTTGTGTTTAAAATAATATGTGATAGTGTTAATATATATGTATTTATGTTAAGATTTTGAGAGTGTGGGGTTGATGGAGCTCTTCCAAATTCACATTTGGCCCAATGACCTTCTGGAGGACGATTTGGGTTATCATCTGAAGGCGCTGGCTGCATTCCTGCAACCACTGGAGGTGGAGATGATTATATATATATATATATATATATATATATATATATATATATTAAAGTATAGATATAATGCATTTCATTAATCTGTCTTATATCGGTCTTCTTTAACTTGCAGCTTGTTTGCGTCCATTTTGAAACCACTGATTTTACCAGGGAGAAAGAAGCGCGTCATTTAGCGGTCTTGAGATCAGCGGTTCTACAGATTCTAGGGGCGTATACGTTATAATTAAGTATCCAATAAAATCGTGTTCTTGCAGTAAGCCCTTCTTTTTATGACTTTCTGCTGTCGGTCTGGGACTGAGGCTGATGCCATCTTTGCTGTAGGCTAGGTGAAAATGGTGCTGTTGTACAGCGCTCAACCTGTTGGCTGATGGTACGAGGGACACATTTCTCCCAAAATCAAAACTCTGCTTTATTCCTATAGATAAATTAAAGAACACAATAAATAGTTTAGGATATAGTTTGTAGTTTTAAGCTGACAGTCTCTACTGAGGACTAGAGGATAAAAGTCAAAATGAGGAAAGAATCACCCAAAAGATGGATACGTTTTTCTATGTTTGCTAAGAAAGTTAATAAAATATCAGGATGCGAGTTTTTTGGTGCAGCGGTTAGCGTTGCCGCCTCACAGCAAGAGCTTCTCCGGTTCAATCCTCGGCTGGGATGCCTTCTGTGCGGAGTCTGCATGTCCTCCCTGTGGTCGCGTGGGTTTCCTCCGGGTGCTCCGGTTTCCTCCCACATCCCAAAGACTTGCCATAGGTGGATTGGACACTCTAAATTGGCCCTAGGTGTGAGTGTGTGTGTGCCCTCTGTGGAAGGTTGGGCGCCGGGCTGGCAACTCGACAGTGTAAAAAACTCCACTGCCAATAATGAGCGGACAGGTGATCCGCTGTGGCGACCCCTGACCGGGAAAAGCCGAAAGAAGAAGAAGAAAATACAGCTACCGACTTATTCACTACAGAATCGAGAACCAGGGTCAAATAATAAAAGTTCAGAATCTTAGGCTTAAGATGCATTTATTGTTGTTACCCAAGCTGTTAAAATAACACAGGGTTTGCTTTAATGTGCATTTCCATACTGATAAGATGTTCTTGAACTGAATCCGGCAATATTTAGTTACTGTCAGTTTCAATGTTGTGGTATGACATCATAGATGGTATGGGAGGTGTAACAAAATTTTGACATAGTAGTCCAGTAAAATACAAGACAGACTGAGTATTACGACCTCAACATGATATGACTGTGTATAAATAAAGTAGTCAAACTGCTGCACACCGGACCGCCACCTTGGCGAAGTAACAGTGGACAAAGTGTACGTTTTCTGACAGTGTTTACGGTGATATGGGGAAATGGAGTAAGGTGCACCAGCAATACATTACAAATGCTGTTCTGGGAAATATGGTGTGCAGAAACATCTTGTGCATATAGTTATACTCTTAGGCCGTATAACGATCGATCAAAACAAATGACAACGATGCAGTGTATTAATTTAAGATGCATAGCAGTTAGTAACTTTTGAAACCGTGTAATTGGTACTCTCAGGTAACACAGAATAGATTAGTGACATGGATTTATGAGGCATTATTTCTAAGCTTTTTTTGCCGATACATTTCCAGTAAATCATGTAAACCTCGATTAAGATGCCTGAGAGGTCGAATTTTTGGCTATTCAGCGTTGGTTCGCTTTACGGGAATAGGGTAGGGTGGGGATCTCCTACTACGTCCACACGATCAGTTACTTGGCAGTACTATACAGTGTGGTATCAAGGTGGGTATTATTAACAAAGCGTGTCTCTATCTTTGATGACGCGTAGGGTTGCCACATTTTCAGATGCCCAAAGTGGGACATTTTTGGTAGAAACATCAGATTTTGCAAGGCGAAACATACCCACGGCCAGTACAAAGGACATGACTTCATTTTTTTGCCTAAATAAAGGCTTATTATTGTAGCATTTTAGTTGCTTATATTCTGTTTCTTATAACATTTAGGTGGTTCAGATACAGAATAACTGTTTTATGCAACTATTACATAAAACATAGGAAATATTTTTGTCCTAAAATCTCAGGACATTTGCCATTTTTTAAAATTTTTTTTGCAGGACACAACTGCCCAAAAAGGGACTGTCCCTCGCAAAGTTGGACGGGTGGTAACCGGTGTGTTGTGGTAATATCGTCACTCCCTCATCGTCATCGTTCACGATTACTTTGTTTAAGTTCTTTAAAAGGAGTATCCATTGTTCTTTTTAAAATATAGAAGAAAATACATAAATTGTCGGAGTCTGTTTTTGTACGAGACACATCCTGCCAGGCCTTAACGTAAGGACTTTGTAGTTCATGAAGGTATTGAACGTCACTGTCAAGTCCATTTCCTGGAACCAAAGTACACTTTTTAGTAGATACTACAGCTGCAACTGAAAGATGGCTACGATCGTCCAAGTTTGTTTTACGTAAAGACATGTAGAAACGGTCCAGAACATAAGAAAAATTGTGATTTAACACTTGATCTTCTACTCTGTATTTTTTAAACCAGAAGTAATACATTAGTACACAAATGGGCGCTTCAGGTCATACTGATGACGTTCGCTTCTAATAACGGGCACTTCAAGGGGGCATTGGCCATTTCCTACTGTTACGCACTGCCACCAATGTCATTAAGCTACTATCACAGCTTAAGCTGATAAATGCACATTAGATATAATGTAAGTACAGCGACACTCGCACATGCCACATGCAATAAGCCCCCACTCCCCCCCCCCCAGAAGCGCCCCACAGACCCCTCCCGCCTTCCAGATTAGGGCGTGCTTTCATTGAGTTGTGAAAGTTCTGAAAGACGCTAATGTGCACATGACCGGTTACTACGTCTAAGTCCAGTCCGTCACGGACAGAACAAAGGCAAAGACTGAGACCGGGCGGTGCTGCGACAAATACTAGAAAGTATATCTCTCAACGAATCGGGGACAAATCCAGAAATAATTTAAGACATTTTTAAAATGTACAATTAACTTCCAGCATCGCAGAATATGAGGATGTATTAATATACATTTTCTGAAGTAATTAAGTGTGATTCGTCAACTTTCACCCTAAAGTCACCAGTTTTGGGTGGGATTAATAGGGACAGACTTAATATTAAGTTTGAATTAAATCAGGGACAGTTGAGAGGCACGATTACTGCCACCAAAACAGATCTTGCTACGTATAATAGTCATATGACTAAAAATGCATATAAAGCCTACACACGGTATAGTTCTCTGTTGTAGAAATAACATAACGGTTCTTTTCCGTTAACGGGGCAGCAGCTTTCTGGGCCTGGATTTGCGTTAACAGAAAATAACGGATATGTAATATACGTTACATTATTAACTTTAATGGTGATGTCAGAAACAGGTCAGTTATTTGCAGAGTTACTAGAGCAACAGGTATCACATCAACATGCATTTTCTGAAGGATTGTATCATCGGTGATTAGAAGGTTAAACATTTTGCAAGCGTTGGTAAAATATGAGGCAAAATCAAGGGCAGCTGACAGGTATGACCAAGTTAACAGCCCTCCACCTTTACAACTAATGCTGGGGGCTACTAATGCCACAGTCTGGTTGTCTCAAAGGAAACAAGGCATCATTGTCGTGTACAGTCGTTGAGATACTATCAACAATTTTATAGTACTGAATCTAATACTGTGTACCTCATATAGTTATGTCTGTGTCCCTGTTTTACTCAAGTCAGGTGTTCCTAACAGTATTTTTCTTCTAGCATACGCTGCTTGTGTAGGCCACCTTGGCATGAATATCATGTTCCGTTTTTATTTAATTAATGAAAATATACAAAATAGTTAATATTTTTCAAAACATACTTCATTAACTCAATTCCTGTACATCTCATAGTGGTGTTTTCACCGCTGGTACTTTCCTTATCCTATCAGAATGCAGATGCTTGCTTCCTAACCCACAATCGTTTTTTCATCCCATATTAGTATCCATATTACAACAGTGCTAATATTAATAAAGCTTACCTCATAATTATTTATTTTTGCTGTGTTTCTCTTGCTAAGTGTGTTTACCCTGTTTTATAACAACTACTGCTTGCATAGTATCATACATCTTTTTGAAGTTATTTTCTTGTGTGGCCAGAGGTAGTTTCTTTACTCACCAGTGGGAGTGGGGAGTACTGAGCTGCTTGTTTGTCCTCAGAGGAGTGGTTAGAAGCAGCAACTTGTAATTTGTTGGCCATTTTGGGTCATTTCCTGTTTTTCCAGCCCCTGCTATAAAGCAGCGTTAAGCTTTAGCTGAGCTACTACCGTTACACTAGGGCAGCGCCGGTTAAGCAGATTTAAACTATTAGGGCTACCTAAAGTTCACTCTTCAAATTTTCCGTTAAAACTACCTTCCTCATAGTGTACTACTGTTCTATTTAGTGTATCCTACAACTATAAATTATCTCTACTTGACTCCCAAGTAGACTATTCTCTATCCGTATAGCTAAGCACTTGCTCCTACAGTACTTATCACCTCGATAAAGCACTCTTGTTATAGAAAGTACACCAAAAAAAGCAAACCCCATTTCTCGGTCACCCACATCCCCCAAAACCTTTTTGTAAGTTTTTCTGTCTATTCCTTCTAGCATGTCGAGGGATCAGTTGCTAATATCCTCTCCTGCTCAGCTGGTGAACCTGGGATTATTGAGGCAATGTTACAATTGCCTCATGTACACAGACAACCCTCTCCTCCTCCCACAAAACACAAATACATGCGAGAGATGCAACTATACAGCCAAACTGGAGGCTGAGCTCTCTCAACATAGGACTGGCAAGACCAGACAGGAGGAGAAGGTAACCACACACACAATAGACCCAGTCTCACATAATACCATCACAACCTCAAATCATACACATAAACACACAAAGACATACTCGGAGGCTCTGATCAAAAATCTACCAAAACAGCAGAGGCCACCAAAGCAGACACCCAAACAACTACCACCTCAGAACACAACACCTGCATCACATAGACCACACAGTCAGAGTGTCAAGCAGTCACAGCCCTTAAGGCCAAACACTATGCCAGACACACTAGTCATTGGTGACTCCATAGTCAGACACACTGACGTCCCGCTCACCAGACTGAGTAAGGAGAAGGTCACAGTAAGCTGCCTGTCGGGTGCTAGAATCCGCCACATAACGCATGCACTCAGGTCTCTCAACAGCAGGTACAAGTACGACTCAATCATTGTCCACGCTGGTGTAAATGACCTGAGACGTACCTCCCTGAACTACATGAAAAGAGACATAGAGGAGCTCTCTGATTATGTAGCCCGGGCAGGTATGACCCTGACCTTGAGCAGTATCCTACCTTCACCAAGAATGATGCCACAATACAGAGATAAGATGATCAGCTTTAACAATTGGCTTAAACTCTGGTGTCATTCAAAGGGGATCCAATGTCTGTCTGCCTGGGATGACATGCTGGACAAGCCATGCTGCTTCGCAAGGGATGGCTTGCACTTGTCACCCCTGGGATTCCGGATTTTGGCAAAGGCTCTTGCCACCCCATAGTGCCTTTTTTAGGCAAGGCTCAAATTCTAAACCTACCACCCTAGAACAAAACAAAGAAAATAAAAACTAAGGGTAATGCTGCTCAATGCCAGAAGTCTCAACCTCAAGATGCACGCACTCGAGGCCCTTCTCAGTATGGAGAACATCGATGTCTGTGCTGTGACAGAAACCTGGTTCAAGGCTCCTGAGAGCACCCCAGCACTATCAGGTTTTACCTCATATCATGCGTTCCGCCACAAAACCCGGACAATACCAAGAAAGGAGGAGGGTATCCATATTCATCAAAGACACCCACACCTCAAGATTGGTGGCATCGCACGATGCATCGGAAACCATCCAGGTGCAATTAACCATAGGCAAGGCTGCTCTGCAAATTGTAGCATGTTACAGGCCACCCTCGCAAACTCAGGAACCTCACATGGCCTTCCTGAAAACACTGGAGGATAAATGTATCTCGAACACCATCATACTAGGTGACTTCAACTACCCTAATATAGACTGGGAACACTACTCAAGCCCAAACACTCTAGCCCAAAAGTTCCTGGAATTCATAAACTCAAATGCCATGGAACAACTAGTCACCATCCCCACAAGAGGAGAGAACATACTTGATCTCATCATCACGAACATGGGAGCACAATGTTCAACGCCAGAAGTATACCCCTCACTGGTGAGATCTGATCACAAACTAATCTCGCTGGAGGTCCTCATCCCGCCCCCACCCGAAATGAAAAAGACCACAATAAAGAACTTCTCGAAAGCCGACTTCACACTTCTAAAGACTGGTGTGGTCTCCTTTAAGGCCCCTGAGCCGGCGGTTAACATTACTCAAACCGCTGAATCACTTAAAAATGCCTTCTACCAGCACCTGCAGGGCTGCATGGATCAGGCAATCCCAAGCAAAACAAAGACTCTTTGTACCAAAGGCAAGCGTCCAGTCTGGTGGACCCCAGCCATAAACAAACTCTACAATAAAAGGAGAAAGCTACTACAAGATAGAGCAAAATCCTTAAAAGGTAAGACACTGCTGATCACTATAAGTAAAAAGCTAAGAGCTCTCATAAAATCATCCAAAGCTAATTTTGAGAAAAAAATAGCTAAGGACTCTAAAGACAACCATAAAGCATTCCTTAGCTATGTCAGAAACCTAGGAGGAAACTCCCAGATATGCTCAGAATTAGTTCAAAATGATATGAAGATTACTGATCCTACAGACATTGCCATAATACTGGCTGACAGGTTCAGTGCAAACTTCTCCCCACCCTCCCCGCCTAATGAAGAGATATCTATACCAAATGATTGTAGCCCCCCAAACATCTCCAACGCTCAGGTGAGAACTGCTCTCTCCAAGGCAAAGAACACAGCATCCATGGGACCTGATGGTGTCCCCGGCTGTGTGCTCCATAAACTCAACGAGGAATTAAACCCACAGTTAGGACAGCTGTTTAATCTTAGTCTCACCTCCGGATACGTACCCAGGGAGTGGGGCACAGCGACTGTGGTCCCACTCCACAAAGGCGGTGCCTCCACCGACTCTGGAAATTACCGTCCCATTAGCTTGACAAGCCTGATCTGCAAAGCCATGGAAAGATTCATAATGGATCTCATAAATAAAGACATAGGGAATTTGCAGACTTTGGATCCAACCCAGTTTGGCTTTGTCAAAGGCAGATCATGCCTTTTAAACTTGGTTGACTTTTTTGAAACAGTCACCAAGGCCATTGACGAGGGAAAGGCAGTCCATACAGCCTACCTAGACCTGGTGAAGGCTTTCGATACAATACCCCACTCGGGTATCATTGAAAAACTCATCAACTTAAATGTAAACCCATACATTACAAGATGGGTTGCAAACTGGCTGAGTGACAGAACCCACAGGGTCAGAGTTGCTGGCGCCATGTCAGACTCTAAGCCTGTCACAAGTGGTGTCCCACAGGGCTCAGTCCTGGGCCCACTCTTGTTTGGCATCTACTTTTCTGAAGTACAAGCAAACACAGGAGGGTTATGGCTGACAAAGTTCGCAGATGACTGCAAACTGGGCGCCGTAGTTGAGAACACATCCGACACAGATATCCTTCAGAAGGGTCTCACAGAAACGGATAACTGGTGCCAGCGCCATGGCCTCAAGTTAAATGCCAAGAAATGCATAGTCATACCCTTCGGGAAAAATAAGGTTACCCCTAGCTACCATATAGGTGGCAATCCCCTGAACACAGAAGAAGTTATTAGGGACCTGGGAACCCAGGTTGACAGTAGCCTTTCATTCGACACTCATATTGCTAAAGTAGTTAGGAAGACCTTCTACATTGCCCACCTTATCATGAAGGGATTCACATCTAGATCAAGGGAAGTCATAGTCTCCCTATACTCATCACTCATCAGACCAATGATCGAGTACAATGCCCCATTCGGAATGTATCTGACCCAACACTTGCAGCTGGAGAGGCCACAAAAGTTCCTCACCAAAAGGATAAAGGGTCTCAAAAATCTGTCTTATGCTGCACGACTGAAAGAACTCCAGTTATATTCAGTTGCGTACCGCTTGCTCAGAGGTGACCTATGCCTGACATACAAGGCCATGTCAAACCCAGATTTGATGAATATGCTTCATCTCAAAAAAATCTAGATCCCTCAGAGCCACAAGGGCGGGTGACTTAAACCTCGACACGGTTATTAATAGGACGTGCTGGAGGGATAGATTCATCACCCAAAGACTCCCTATGCTGTGGAACAAAATCCCGGTTTATGTGAGGCAGAGCACCTCGCTGGCCTTGTTCAAGAGGAATCTTGACCAATGGATGGGAGATCGCAGATACACCCCAGGGGTTACCTCAGTGTCACTGCTCGACAGAGGCACAGCTAAATAATGGGCATAGTTTCTCCAAACTAAGGGGTGGCGTAAGCCACAAAACTATGGGCTAGGCTTATAAATGCCCTCGGGCAGATAGCCTAGTATGAACCTATTGATGCAAGCATGAGAAATAGTTCATAATTGTTATAGCCTTCTGCCCTCAGTAGCTCATGCCCATGTAGGTGAGATGATTGGGAAGCTCTATCTCACAGTGATGTTTCAACTGTGGATACCTAAACTTTTCTGTAAGCCTGCAAATGCTACCTTGCCTCCTATCATATGGTATACTGCTCAAGAGATATTAGACTGAATATTAGAATATCATTAATATTATTTTATTTATTTATTTGCAGTTGGTTTAACAGGATAGTCCATTGGGCCAAAATGAACCCGTTTTCAATGGAGTCCTGGGGAGAAAAGCTCCAAAACAGTCTAAGTACAATAGATTATTGTTGATAATTTATACAATTCTAAAATGTTCAAACAAATAATTTCAAATAGTTAACAAGCAGTAGAAATAATACAGAGTTGTGATGGAACTAGCAGATGAAACATTTTATCAAAGGCATGTTGCAAGGCAGTGCAAGAAGATTATTACATGTTAAAAAACATAAACTTAAGAGGTTAGGACTGATACATTAATTGCATATACCATAGAAATAATAGAGTAGTTGTTAGAGAAAAAATAGCTGGAATAAACAGGGGGATGAAGGAAGATGAAGAAAGAAGCAGTTCTAGTGTTAGTTATGAGGGGTGCGAGCAGAAGCAGTTCTAGTGTTCGTTATGAGGGGTGGGAGCAGGAGCATTCCCACTGGGAAGATAGGTAAGAATGAAGAGATCTTTTGAAAATAAAATGGTTAGGGGTGGTGCGAATGGATGGCGGTGGGGAGTTCCAGAGGCGAGCAGTGCCATAGGATAGAAGGTTTTTGCCTGGGGGATGAGTTGGTTTGTGCACTTCTAATAGATTTTGATTGTTTGACCTTAATACTCTATTAGGAAGGTACATTTTAAATGCAGAGGAGAGGGATGGGCAGAGGGAGGCGTTGAAAATGAGCTTATGGGCAAGAGATAGTTGAATGTAGGTGAGATGATTGGGAAGCTCTAGCCATTTTAGTTTTTGAAGGGAGAAACAGTGGTGGGTGGAGGACTTTTGGCTGGTAGCAAACTTGGCGATTTTGTTGTAGCAAGAGGAGAGTTGTTTTTTTAGAGTGGACTGCAGATTAGTTGGAAGTGGAGCTCCATATAGAAGAGAGGGGATAAGAAAGGAAGTAGAGAGAGTGATTTTGGAGGCAGGTGTGAGGTAATGATTTTATCGGCAGAGCATACCTAGTTTTTGATGGTTTTTTTTGATATTTATTTGTATGTGGGAGTTGAATTTGAGCTGGCTATCAATTTGGACCCCGAGTAACTTGGTGTCTGTCACCAGTTCTAGAGGTGTGTTATTTTGACTAGTAATTGAGAACACATTGATATCGACAGGAGTGACTTTAGAAGGGGTAGATACCATTAGTTTAGTTTTAGAAACATTGAGTGTTAGGTGATTTTTTTTCATCCAATATTCAGTGGTTGAGAAAGCTTCTTGTGTAAGTTTTGTGAGTGTGGGGATAGCTGTGGCAGAGCAGATAATAGTTGAATCATCAGCATATTGAATGATGTTTGAGAATGGAATTGATTTGTGGAAATCATTTATAAATATGTTGAAGAGAAGAGGACCCAGTAATAAGCCCTGTGGAACTCCGGTAGGGGTATTGAGGAATGAGGAGGTGGCCTTTTTCCATTTTACAGCTTGGTATCTATTGGATAAATAGCTGGAGAACCAGTTCAGGGAGGGGGGAGATAGGTTAAGTTCTGAGAGTTTAGTTAAAAGCAGGCTATGTGAGATAGTATCGAAGGCCTTGGAGAGGTCAAGTAGTAGGGTGGAGACAAGTAGACCAGAGTCGCGGGCTTTATTTACAATTTCGGGGAAGGAGAGGAGGGCTGTCATGGTACTGTGATTTGGTCTGAAACCATGTTGTGTAGGAGTTAGAAGGTTATTATCTAAGAGATGTGGTAGTAGCTGAAGTTGGACACACTTTTCTAGGAGTTTAGAAATGGGATAGCGATGGGGCGGAAATTGGTAATATTGTTATTGTTACCACCCTTATGTGAAGGTATGATAAAGGCCTGTTTCCAGATTTGAGGTACTATACATTCTTGGAGAGAGCGGTTAATTAAGCTGCTGATGGGGTAGGCAATTGATTCAGCAGCTATGCTGAGAAAGTAAGATGGGATATTGTCGGGGGCGTTAGTGCATGGCTTCAATTTCAGGAGGAGTTTTTTATGATAGAAGTGGGAATAGGTTTTAGTAAGAATTCAGGGGAGTGGGAGAAGGGAGCATTAGGGGGTGATGGGGATGATGAGGAAGTTACAGTAGGAGAAGAGGGTAGAGAGTTAGAAGATTGAGAAGAGGGAGTGGTAACAGTGCTGGACAGAGTGTTGATAGTAAAGGGTGGGGGTGTATTAGAGAATGTGGAGGTGTTTGAAAATGAACAGGTTAATTTGGCAATAGATTCAGTAAAAAAAAAATAATTAAATTGGGTAGCTAGGTCTAATTCAGTAGCATTGGGGTCTGGGGTTGGGGTGTCTGGTTTACTGGGGTTAAGTAGGATAGAAATACCTTTCCAGAATCTTTGAGGGTTTGTTTTATTATTATTTTGGAGTATAGAGAAGTAGTTTTGTCTATCAGAGATGATGAGTTTTTTTACTTTATTTCGAAGTGTTTTGTATTCATTATGAAGTAAGAGGATCTTGTTTTTCTGATAGTGTGCCCAGGCTTTATCTTTAAGCCGCATGGTTGAAAGTGTGTTCTTGGTCAACCAAGGCGCGGATTTAAGTTTAATTCTTTTTGTTTGTAAGGGGGCCTGTGAGTCTAGTAGTTTTAGGAATGTTGAGTTAAAGTGGGCAACTGCATCATCTAGGGGTAATGATTTTAGACAGTTCCAGTTTATAGCTTTTAGAGAGTTTGAAAAGGTTGTTGGGTTAAATT
This sequence comes from Protopterus annectens, assembly GCF_019279795.1. NCBI lineage: Eukaryota > Metazoa > Chordata > Ceratodontiformes > Protopteridae > Protopterus > Protopterus annectens. Next base: position 351,449,197 of record NC_056751.1, read on the forward strand.
TTTTTTGGTTACGGGTAGTTATGAAATTATGGGTGCGAAGTAGTTTTGAGGGGAGTCGGTGAGTGAAGATGGGTGTATGGTCACTAAGGAAATCTGAAAGAGTGCCACTATTAGAATAATAATGGGGATGAGAGACTAGAATCCAGTCCAGTATACTGCCACCAGGGAGGTTCTTTGAGGGGCGTGTTACTGTGTTGATTAGTTGAGATGTTACTAAAGTGAACATCAGAAAGTTTTGTCTGACTGTGTTTCTCTTACCCCAATAGTGTTTATCATTTTTTATAACACCCATTTCTTCCCAATGCCCGCTTACTTGATAGCATCATGCTCAGTCTTTTTGCTTTTCCTAATGTAAATGGTTTTCATTACTTTTTGCAAAAAACTATTGAATAATTTCAACTCTGTATATCCAACAGTGACTATTTCACTGTGCAGGCCTACAAGCTTACGTCTGCTGGCCAATGCTACTATGTCTGCTATTGCAAGACTCATTATTTACATAAGAATATAGTTACTGTTCATAACTTAAAACCAACAATTACATTTCTTGGTATACTTTGCACAACTTTTCTTACTGTTATCATTTTGTCTAAGAGATACTGTTTGCACAGCCCACAACCTGAGCACACTCCATGTTAACTTTAATAGTGCAAATAAGGAAATATTTGATGATTTTCATAACCATATGCAAAACTGTTTAATTACAAAGGCCCTATACATCCCCAAAGTGCTGGTTTCACTGTTAATTTACACCAGCCATGTCCGCTTCCATATGGCTCCTTGCTGCCTAATGCTGCTAGTCCCATTTGAGATATTACTATATAAATATTACTATTATTCATAACTGCAGTGAAAAAAAAACAAAGCTGTACAGCTTCAGATGTCTTTTTTGTGTCATTTCTTCCTACCATCCTGTGCTTCTCAGTGGTGTATTTCAGTAGTGTAAAGTATACTACATTTGAGTGACACCTTAAGAACAGTATTTTTATTTTATACATTTGTTAACCAGGTAAGCCCAGTGGATAAAAGTATCTCTATTCAGGTGTCACCTAGGAGCTCTGTCTGGCAAGTGACTTGCGCAGAGATTAGATATGTAACACAGATCAAAATGTGTGGCAACATTTACAACTACAGTGATAAAAAAAAAACATAACATACTATCAGGAATGCAGCAGTAAGACACAGAGATGAAACTCGCAGCAGCTAGTACAAAATTTTGACACCCCCCCCCCTCACACACAGAGACACAGTCTCAAATGTGACATTAAGCAAGATACAACAAACTGTCTGCAAAGAGAGACATTTTTAACCTATATTGTTAAATTAATATATTTGTTTATATCATATTTCCTGCCTATTATCACATTATTAATTCAGCAGTGTGAATTAACCAAACAGTTTCCTTATGCGGGCAAACAACTGGTGCCAGAGCAATGAACAAAACCTCAATGCTAAAAAATTAATAACAGTACCCTTTGCAAAGATGCCCGTCCCTGGGAATTACCACATTGATAATACGCCCCTAAAAGTAGACACAGTGGCCAGGGATCCAGGAGTGCATGTTAACAGTAACATGATGGTTGACCACCATGTGACTACTGTGGTGAGAAAGTCATTCTACATTGTACAACAGTTAACTAAGGGCATGCCATCCAGGTCCAACCAGACCATTGTTCCACTGTACTCTGCTCTTATCAGACCAATCATTGGGTACAATGTAACTTTTGCACGTACCTGAACAGGTGCTTGAAACATCTTGAGAGAGCATAGAAGATCCTCAAAAAGGAATACATGGAGAAAACCAACTCTATTTGGACCATTTCAAAGTTCTTTCCCTTTACTTGGTTTTCTACAGACTACTGCGTGACGATCTGTGCTTAGCCTACAAGGACTCCTGTGATTCCACACTGATAGATTTGTTGCATATCTGCAAAACAAACAGCATAATAAATAACCATTCTACATACCTAAACCTTGTCTCTGACTTAAACAGGACATGTAGGAGGGACAGGCATGTCTCAAAGATTACCCTGTCTCTGGAACAGGCCTCCCATCCATGTGAGGCAAAGCTCATCCGTAACCATATTCAAACATAGCTTTGACTAGTGGATAGGAAATTATAAATTTACTGGACAGGGGCAGACAGTGTGTGAACACGATGTGGACACGCCTACATTGTAACTCATAAAATTCCCTGGGGTATTGACACGTTAGCAGTATTTTAGTAAATTTGGGATAAGCTTGGATAGGTTTAAAATGGCTCATGTGCCAATGGCCTAGTAACCACCTATGAATGTATAAGAAAATAGTAATAATTTAGATTCATACTAAATTCACGACTGTGTCTGAATATTGAAATTATGTTATGTTATTAAACGCACTATCAGAAACAGCATGTTACTGCAAAAGCTAGGCACTTATCTGTGTGAGAATAAATCCCATGATTAACTTTGACATTTCTGTGCTGTCTGGACAGTCCACTGCTGATGGCCTGCAAGGTCAAACTATTTTCCCCAGAGGGGAAAAGTGTAGATAAACCCATCTTTTCTGTGAGAATTAAAAGCTTGAATGACCTTAATTTTCTTGTTTAAAAAAGCAAATCTTGCTTTCCTAAATGAATGAATTAGAAAACCATGTACATGCCTCAGGGAGCCATCAGACAGTCTTTGTATTTCAGTGGTCAGGCCTTTGTGCTCAAGAGAAGGGTGCGGCGTGAAAAAAAAAAAAATAAGAGTATAGGTTAAGGTCACATGTCAAATTGCATATATAGAGGATGTAGAGAAAAATCTGTTTTTTTTGGGGGGGGGGGGCAATTCTCTGGACATCAAGATTGCTAATTTTGTTCATTTGCTGTGCAACTTAAATCTAAGTGTTCTGATGAGAAACCTAAATCTACTTAACTGCTTCAGAGAACTTTAAGAAAAACAACGTTGTTGCCTCTTGGGCATTATTTTGTGTCAGCTTTTAAGTTTTATGACAGAGGTGCCAGGGTATGTATGATTTTTTTTCTCTTTTGCCCCTGGTGCAGGAGTTGCTTCTGGGGTTCCCATGGTAACATGTCATCTGTTATCAATCTTTTTCCCAAATCGGTTGTTGCTGCTGCTCAAATTGCTCTACATTCCTTTCCAGGGCAAAGAAGGAAGAGCCAACTCCTGCTTTCCTCCTGTCACATGGAGTACTTTTCCTATGGCCCAGCAAACCAAGACAAGAACTTGCAACTAGCAGCTAGCAGCCAGTGGGTGATGCATAATCTTTGTTAGGGATCAGGTTGTTGATTCAGACAAGCCCCGAGTAATCCCAGTGAGGAAGAACATCTTTCTGAGGGTCTGCCTAGTTCTGACATCCATCCTTAATGAGTCAGGGGAGGTTGGAATGAAGACTGTCCAATTCTGTGACTCTGTTTGTTCAGTTTGGTACCGTATGAAGAGCACTGACCTGGGCATTAACTGTACATTTTGCTGAAATGGGTGTAAGATGACATCTGCTTTATACCTCAACTATTGTAATTAATATTGAAGCTACCCAGATCGATACACTACAGAAAAGCTGTAATACAATTTAGGGACAGTTACGACAAACCTTATCTGATAATCAGCATGGAGATTTTTTTTCCTCCAAAAACAGGAGCAGCCTACTTTCTGAAGAATGACTTGAATGTAATCTTTAAACAGTTTCTGAGTGTTGTGAAAAACACATTTCCAGAATGGACCCAACCATGTGCTTTTCCACTCTGAAAATACTGTTATTCACTCTCTCCTAAGCTCATCTTTACTAGAGTTAGTTGCAGACCTGAGACAGTGTTATCACTTTCCTTGTCAACTCTTTTATCCATATCCTATCATCTGTGATGTATCTGTTATTACTAATATTAGCATAACCTGTAGAGAAGTTTTTGTTGTACTCCTCAACTCTTACAGCTACTTTATCATTTTTCCTTATTACTTTAACTACTTGTTTTGTCTACCCTCTTTATAAGTCTTAATATATTCACTTTGTCACATTTTTGGTACTCTTCTCCCATGAGTATTAATGGATGACACCTATAGTCTATGTATACAATAATACATTTTGAATTATCTGTACCTCTTCCTGATTTCTATACTGTGTTTCTGTTTGTATATTACTCAGGATGCTGAAAAATTACCAGCATTAAAAACATTGTATTATAAAAAATACACTTTATTTACGTAGTATATGTAACCTGTATTTTGTGAATTTCCTAGGTTAATGGAGCTTTTCTCCCTGGGCTTGTGCTGAAAAGGGGCTTTTGTCCAGTCAGACTATCCCAGTTAACAAGTGCAAGTAAAGATATACCCAGATTGAAGTCTGCATGTGCATATTTCTGTTCTTGATACCTTTATTCAAGAATAATGGATATGGTCATTGGACCTAAGGTATGGCTATCTCCATGATAAGATCAGGAGGAGAAATCATAGCTGTTGTCTTTTGTCTAGTAGCATATCACTTCTAAATTCAGTTCCCCACTATCTGGACTCTACTTAGCAACCTGCATTTCACATATTTGGCTGTAACCTGAGGCTTAGAAATTCATTCTGATGCACGCATCTGTTTTTTTTCTTTGTCTGGATTAATGGTGCTTATCATCTATGGTCATTTAAAAGTGGACTATGAGTGAAATGGCTTTGATGCTGAGTTTGGGATAAAGTATATACCAGATTTCTGCAGTGGATCTTTAAGATCATTGTGTGTAGGATGCAACTGCCTTTATTTAGCTGTCCAGGACAAGTCCATATATACTTTCATCCACATACAGCTGTTTTTCAGTAAATCAGCAGTACAGATCATATATGGTTTACTTCAGGGCAATAGTACTCAGTACTCAAACAGTGCCTCTACTTTTTAACAACTGCTCTTGAAATAAGGGCTTCTGCTGTTGGCCTTGCAACACTTCACCCCTTTTCTCCATTCCTCTTTTGCAAATGGCTTAATGTGTCTGTAGTGCTGTAGATATGCTTCTGGTGGTTCTGAGCACCAAACTTGTGCAGAGCACATGTAGACTTCCTGCTTCTTAGCCTGATTAATATGGTTAATAGTCTTTCCAATAATTGTATGACCACCCAGACCCATTCTACCAAGACATACAAGATGCCCAGCTCTGTGGCTTAGAGGATAAAGCCCTGACTTTGATCCAGATAATCTAAGTTCGGTTAGTGGTTTGGGCACTGGAACAGCTACTCAGAAAAGGGTATGAGGGAGCAGCAAAATACTGCCTCACCTACCACGGGGGAGGGGGGGCTGGTGTTCCATTGGCTGTTTTACTGCGTGTAGTTGTGAAACAGCTGTAATAGGAAACATGCGCTTGGCCCACCAAGCCGGTGATAGTTAGCCTCCTTGCAGTGTGGGTGGGAGCACTTGCATGCAGGGTAGGGGAGTGGTAGGCCTTCACAGTAATGCAGGAACCCATCTCAGCCACCAGTGGGGCCAAGTTAGGACCCTAATGATGGAAAAAATGATGGCTGCCTGAATGCTGGTCTGTCTAATTGGTTTATGACCTATGGGGAAAAATTAGATGAGTGATTGTAGAGTGCTGATAGCCAGTAGGTGGTGGAAGGGTTAGGTATGAAAAATACATGGTGCTGCAGGTGAAATGACTTTGATGCTAAGTTTGGGATAAAGTATATACCAACAGCCTGATAAAAGTATTTTACAATTCTGCTGTTGGCTCATATTTGAATAATCTTTATGAACATGTTTCTTTGAAAAAAAGTGGCAATTTAGAGTATCAAAATGTGAATTTTTGTAGTTTGGGTTCGTGCCACTATTGTGTAATTTAAAAGTAAAGCTGATGAATCTGTCAATATAACGTTCCAGATTTTATCTGTGGAAAACTAATAAAAGATGTTTGGGACAACTGTTAGTTTTTGGGGGCACATTCTTCTTGGTCGCTGTTGCAAGACCACTAATGTGGTCCAATGGGAATATAACTCGAGCACAGGAGTTGTAGGTTTAAAGCTCATAGGTGAGGGCACAATAGGCATATTCATTCTATCTTGTTTGTTTCTTTGCATGCTTTGTTTGTAGCCAGCAGTGCTAATTGTTAAGGAACTCAGTTTTAAAGGAGATCTCTGAACATTATGTCAAGAGGGAACACACATTTGTAATGTCCTTTAAAGCAGAAGTATGCCCTTTTTGAAAGGGCAGTAGTGGGTAAGTGTTTTTAAAACTGAAGATCTGAGAACTGGTGTGGTTCTTCAATTGCTTTTGCACACTCGAGGATGGCTGTTATACATAAGGTTCTAATGTATGCTGCTTGCTCCTTCAGTATAAGGATGCAGTGAATGTAGAAAGCCAATAGGAGACTGAAATTCTTAACTCCAGTGGTGCTGTATACAAAAGGGATTCATTTGTAATTCCTGACAAATTATGTATCAAACCAATATGGTTCCAATAAACTGGCCTGAAATTAGTGCACCAATTCAAATGAATTACGTAGCTTTAAAAACTACTACAGATCTTATGCCCTAATTGAAGCATGTTGATGTCTGGCTTTGCTGTAACCGTTGCTTTTGTGTTTGCTACCATGCAGTTATCTTGGAATTGTAGGGCATCTGGCACACACACATGGTTCATGGGGCTAGGGAGGTGCTCTTGTTTTCAGAGAGTGACCTCAGCACATTCAAGACATTTGGATTGGTGCTTTGGTAAGAACAAGGCAAAGCAGCTGCCTTGCATTGGTAATAATAGGGTGCAGGTGCACATGGAACGTTTTGGGTTATTTGATAAAGTGACAGCTGCTATGCTATGCTAAACATCCATGCCAACATTTTGGCAGATAGGGTCAGTGCTAACTTTACTCCCCCCCCCCCTCACCCCCTAAAGGGCCCATATCTATACAGGAAGAATGCAGAGTCCCTGTTATCACAACTACGCAGGTAAAAGCTGCACTCTCTAAAGCCAAAAACACAGCATCCATGGGACCGGACAACATCCCAGGCTGCGTTTTACACGAACTTCAGAACGATCTGGCAACCCACTTAAGTACCATGTTCAATAATAGCCTCGCATCAGGTTTTGTGCCCACTGAATGGCGCACAGGAACAGTTATCCCACTCCACAAAGGGGGAGCCACCACTGATCCCGGGAACTATCGACCTATTAGCCTGACAAGCCTGGTCTGCAAGGCCATGGAACGTATCATCATGGAACTCATAAACAAAGACATTGGTAACGTCCAAACTCTGGATCCCACCCAGTTCCGGTTTGTGAAAGGCAGATCATGCCTCCTGAATCTGGTCGACTTCTTTGAGGCAGTCACCAAAGCCGTAGATGAGGGTAAGGTGGTTCACACAGCCTATCTTGACCTCGCCAAGGCTTTCGATACCATCCCCCATTCTGGAATTATAGCTAAACTCACTAAACTAGGTATAAATCCCTACGTCACAAGATGGGTTGCCAACTGGCTCACTGACAGAACCCACACTGTAAAAGTTGCAGACTCCAAATCTGACCTCAAAGCAGTGGCAACTGGAGTACCACAGGGTTCTGTCCTGGGACCTCTCCTGTTTGGTATCTACTTCTCTGAAGTACAGGCTAACACAGAAGGCCTCTGGCTAACGAAGTTCGCAGATGACTGCAAACTAGGAGCCATATTAAAGTCCCCAAATGATGTGGACATCCTACAGAAGGGCTTTGCTGAGACAGATGCCTGGTGTCAGAGCAATGGCCTCAAGCTCAATGCCAAAAAGTGCAGTGTCATCCCCATTGGTAAAAACTCTGTACCCATGAACTGCCACATAGGCAGCAATCTACTTAACACCAAATGTGTGATAAGAGACCATGGGACCCAGGTAGACAGTAGTCTCGCCTTTGATAGTCACATCGCCACAGTAAGGAAGTCCTGCTACGTGGCACACCTCATCATAAAAGGGTTCTCATCCAGGAAAGAAGAGGTCATTGTTCCCCTCTACTCAACACTCATTAGACCCATTATAGAGTACAACACCTCTTTTGGTATGTACCTCATAAGACATCTGCAACAGCTGGAAAGGCCACAGAAGTACCTCACAAAGAGGATTACCGTCCTCAAAAAAATACCCTACACTGACCGCCTCAAAAAACTCCAGCTTTACTCTGTAGCATATCGCCTACTCCGAGGTGATCTCTGCCTAACATATAAAGCTATGTCAAACCTAGAGCTGTTGGACATGCTACACCTAAAGAAATCCCAATCCCTCCGAGCTACATGCTCTAGGGACCTAAACCTTGTCACCACAATAAACAGGACATGCTGGAGGGATAAATTCCTGTCCCAGAGTCTTCTCATACTCTGGAACAGGCTACCCATCTATGTCAAGCAAAGTTCTTCATTAGCACTCTTCAAGAAAATCTTGATGAGTGGATGGGAAATAGGAAATACACCCCAGGGATCACTTCTGTGTCTCTTCTCGACAGTGGCACAGGAAAATAACTTACTTGGGTGGCGTAAGCCAGGGAACCTTGTTGGCTAGGCTTATGTAGGGCCTTGGGCCGATAGCCTAGTACCTACCTATGAACCAATGCTAATTTAAGTCTTAATTTTTTAAGAAATTTCCATATAGAGCAGATAATGGGTTTGCCAATAAACACTTGCTGAATCTGGCAATGATTCCCAACTTGATGATCCTAGTCCTGAAGTTTAAAACAGGCAACCCTGGACTTGAATACATAATACATTACACTACATTTAACACACAGTGTAGGAATAGTTGGGTTGCGCGGCCTGGCTAAAATAAATGTTAAATGTTTTGTCTTTTTTCAAATGAATGTACATTATGCATGCCTTAATAGCTACATGCCACAGCTAAATATCCATACCGTAATGAATCTAGTAGATTTTCACCTTCATGATATAACTAGTCCTGAAGTTTAAACCAGACAGCCATGGACTTTCTTCCGGCTTCATAATACAGTACTCTGATTTTGTTTCATAATGTGGGAGTAATTTGGGTGTAAGAGATGGTTGAAAAGTGTGATCAGTTTTTATGTATTAATATTCTCTGCATGGCTTACTTGACCACAAACTACAGCTGATATTTTCGTCTTTCAGCAGTATATTAGTAGCTTGGTGTTTCTCTACTATCTTGCACTGTTGGCTGATATGACTAGTGTAAGTATATCCCTTTATAATTATCCATTTCTTTCACAGATTTAAAAATGGCAGGTGTGAAGGAGCATCTGATCAAACATGTGCTGAAAGAAGAAGCTCCAGTCTCCAACAACAAGATCACTGTAGTAGGAGTTGGTGCTGTTGGTATGGCATGTGCCATCAGTGTCCTTTTGAAGGTTTGTGCTCCCTTATTAAATGACGTATTTTGTGCAATAGACAAGTTTGTTGGATGGGTGGAACTGGTTATAAAAAGTTTTTATGTTATGCATCCTGATAAATATGATAGCTCTGGATGAAAGACATTGTACATAGACCAAGGGTTATACAAAGAACTGAAGGTGGTTGATTGGACAAAGGTACTTTGGCCCAGTAAAGTCCGTCCCAAAATTCTTGAATGGATGATAGTTGGGTATCTGCAGGCTGTTGACAGATTCTAGATCAATGCAAGTTCTTGGAATAATATTGAAGCTATAAGTTGTGGACAGCATCAGGTGGTATTCGGTTGGTCCCCAACCACACAGATTTTATTAGCATTTTTGTGTGTACTACTTTGGTAGCTGACTGGGGCAAAAGGCTGTGAAGGTAATGGGAGTCTTAAGAAAGAAGGGTTACTCACTGTATACAAAAAGTGTGCAGGGAAAGTTGTTTTTGTGTTTGTTTGTTTTTGCAGAACAGAGTGGGCTAAAACGAACAAAACAGACTGTGTAATTGCACTGATAAAGTACAGTGTAAGTGTTTGTCTATATCCATCTTGTTTTTGCACACTGTTTTGTCTTGCTGTGAAGCCTTGCCCCTAAGGCATCTTTAGGCCACTGTATTTATTAGCTTCTTTTGTGTATTTTTTGGTGGGGGAAGGATATATATATATATATATATATATATATATATATATATATATATATATATATATATATATATATATATATATATATATATATTTGTAACCATGATATTTTGGACCATTTACACAAGCCATTTGACTATCAGCATAAAGGAGTAAATGTAGATATTTACAGTTAAATCGAAACAGTGTCTTAGCTTTGTGGCAGAGAGGGAGAGATGGGGCCCTGATTGTATACCCTGGGAGTTGGAAGAACTAAACTGGTAATAACAGAATGAGTTTACTCTCCGGCTTCAGGGAAAAGTACTGTCTTTATGTACATTCTGCTTGCAGGACAAGCACAGCCTTCTTTACAGATGCTGCATCAGGCTGAAAACATGTAGAACTGTGACTGGGCTGGATGTGTGGAAGCATATACCCTTTCCTGTTATTTCAGCCATGTTGTGTTTGTGTCCTCTTTCCTCAGTGGGATTGGGGAAGGACAAAGATAAGAAATCCAAACAATCTCTGACAGCCTACCAACAGAGACTTTCATAAGCAGTAAAAGGTTATGGCCGGTGAGGAGCAGGGGAATGAGTCGGATGGGGGGTCAGGATGGTTAGGCAAAGGGGGTAACACAAAAGGGTAGTGTATCTCTTCACAGATGCTCAGAGTTGGGTACTGCCACTCATTAAGGCTGCAGGAGGGTGTCATTATTGACGCATTTCATTTTGTGGCAAAACCTTTGCTCAGAGCATTTTGTTCCTCCAGTGCACTTTGATGTGGCAGACAAGCTTTCAGAAATGTGAAGAACATTAGTATTTACTGTTACATAAAGCATCACAGATGGCACCTAGGACTCCATTTCATGGGTTAGCTTGATTCCCTCTAAGCAGAATTAAATGAGACAGTTTTGTGATGCCATCAAGACAGGTACACATCTGCTTTCCTCTTATGTAGGATCATCTGTGTTCCATAGCTCAGCCATGAGTTATAAAATTTACTACTTCTGGATTTCTAATTATACTATGTTTGGAAACATCAAGGTTGAAACACATTTTCAGTTTTTGACCATAGTTGTCCCATAGGACTGCTGGCATTCTGATTTGGCTTGGAAGGCTATGGTGTGGTGCATCAAGATGCTGGCAAAATCCCTACAATATTATGCACTGGTTCCCTCCCTCAGTCCCAAATCCTTTAGACATTGGTTTAGAACAAGTGGAAAAGACCCAAGCCCAGCTTTGCTAAGGAAGGTTAAAAACTTGACAACCCAAAAGGGGTGTTATGTTATTAAGTGCTGGTTTACCTTAGTAATATGCAAATTCTTAATGCTTCCTTGCCCCACCAAGAAACTCAGCAAAATGTGCTTATTGGGAAGTATTGCCATATTTAGGGGCCCTCCATCCCTTAAACCACTGATTAAGGTTGTCTCAGAGATCGCGGTGGTGGTGCTGCGGTAGCGTTGTCACCCCACAGTAAGACGCTGTCCGGTTCGATTCTCAGCTAGAGCGTCTTCTGCCTGGAGACATGCGTGAATGGGTGTACCTTCGTTGAAGGTTGTGCGTCAGGGCTGGTAACTCAGCACGTAAAAATCAACTACCAATCATTAGCGGACCGGAGTTCCGCTGTGGCGACCCCTAACCGGGAAAAGCCAAAAGACACACACACACACACAAGGTTTGTCTCAGTAGAGCTTACAATCTAATCTTTTCATGCTTTCCATCCTTTCCCCTTCGTGGAGTTCTTACTTAGAGCTTCCATCAGATGAGACTTTCTACAAAGGCATTAGTGGGATATAGGGACCAATTCAGTGTTTACGCAGTCTTTCCGTAGATATTTTGGAGATGAATAACATGTTCTTCAGAACATGGTCGAAGGATTTACATTTTTTAAGTAAGTTATTTTTCCAAAAAGAAAGCTGCATACAAATATCAACCACTCAGAAAGGGTAAATATTAAAATGCAAGGTCTCTCTAAAAATAGACAGAGAAAATGTAATGTAAATATCTGAAACACAGAACAGAGAAAAGTACAGTTTTGTACCTACCATAAATGTAGATGTTCGAAGATCCACATTGCTGCAGTCCTTACACTTGGGTAGTCCGCTGTCCTCGGTCGGCCCGAATATCAAAGTATTAGACTGACGTCGGTCAAGGCGCTTAAGACTGACATCAGGACGTCAGGGTACAAATGCGCATGACCGACGTCATATCCTCAGTCTTTTCTTGCCCCAGATGTCAGAAGACCCTAAAAAGAAAGGTCAAAACCAAAAGACAGCAAAAACCAACCAACCACCCTTGCACTAATTATATGTACAATATATACAATATACACAATATTTGCAACCCAACCCACACAACCGCCTCTAACTACAGAGGGGAAGGAGGGAGGGAAAATTGGACTGCAGCAATGTGGATCTTCGAACATCTACATTTATGGTAGGTACAAAACTGTACTATGTTCTTCATCTCACATTGCTGCAGTCCTTACACTTGGGTAGAATCCCAAAGCAGTGGTAAGGGAGGATGGCAAAACTATAAAGCAGCAGGAGCTGCCAAAATGCCCTGTAAAATTGCAGTGGCAAAACCAGCCCTAGATTTAGAGTAAAGTGGAAGGTGGTAATGCTTAGAGAAAGTATGCACTGAACTCCAAGTAGCTGCCTCCAAAATATGTTTAGTTGCCACCCCCCCTTAAAAAAGCTGTAGAAGTGGCAGTAGCCCTAGTGGAATGAGGCCTAATCCCAGCTGGAATCTCCTTACCATGATGGGAATAACAGAAAGCAATGCAAAACCCAATCCACTTAGAAATAGTTTGTTTTGACACAGGCTTGCCCTGAGAACTCAAAGCAAATGAAACAAATAACTGCTGAGACTGCCTGAACCCTTTAGTTCTGCTCAAATAATATCGCAACTGCCTGTGTACATCTAAAGTGTGCAAAATTTTTCCCCTTTATTTTGGGGATTTGCATAAAAAGTAGGCAAATGAATAGTTTGGTTTAAAGCCACACTAGAAACCACTTTAGGCATAAAGGAAGGATTAGTACGCAAAGATACCCTGTCCTTATGGAAAATTAAGAAAGGCTCAACCGCCATAAGGGCCTGTAATTCAGAAACCCTTCTTGCAGAGGTAATGGCCAACAAAAAAGCAGTCTTCCATGATAAATATTTCAACTCGGCAGTAGCTGCAGGCTCAAAAGGTTGTAGAGTGAGTTTCTCCAACACAAAATTGAGATCCCAAGCAAGAGTAGGAGCTCTACGTGGGGGTCTTATATTCTTTGCCCCTCTAAGGAATTGCTTGAACAAAGGATGAGAAAACAATGGTGGGTCACAGTCATAGTGAGCAGAAATTGCTGCAGCATGAACCTTAATAGAAGAGAAGGACAAACCTTTGTCCAGTAACTCAGTAAGATATTGAAGAGCCACACTTAAATTAGGCTCAGAAACATCAAATTCCTTTGCTGTACTCCAAAATAAAAATCTCTTCCATTTATCTGCGTACACTTTCCTTGTACTAGGCCTTCTGGCCTCCAAAATAACATTCAAAACTTGCTGTGGAAGCTGAGACCCTCCAGGGTTCAAAACAGAATATGCCAGGCTGTTAGGTGAAGAGAGTGAAGTTTGACATTGAGTAAATGACTGTTCTCCTGAGACAGCAGGTGTGGAATCGAAGGCAAAGGCCATGGAGGCTCCCGTACCAGACTTCTCAGTAATGGGTACCAGTGCTGTCGAGGCCAATCTGGAGCTATTAAAATCATCTTTGGCTTGTCCTGTCTGGCCTTTAGGAGTACCTTTGGGAGGAGAGGCAGAGGTGGAAAGGCATACACATGAAGATTGCTCCAATTGAAAGAAAGAGCATCCACTTTCCAGGCTGTGGGATGAAACCGCTTTGTGCAAAACTTTGGCAGCTGGTAGTTTAGTGGAGAAGCGAACAGATCTATGTCTGGAGTTCCCCATGACACTGTCAATTTCTGAAATACATGAGGATCCAATTTCCACTCGTCGGGATCCATAATTCGTCTGCTCAACACATCTGCTAAGGAGTTCTGTGCTCCCGGCAGAAACCTTGCCTGAAGATTTAGCTGTAAACTGAGAGCAGTCTCCCACAAAATCATTGCTTGCCTGCATAGAGGATAAGAATGTGTTCCCCCTTGCTTGTTGATGTACCACATGACAGTTGTGTTGTCTGTTAGAATCAACACCTGCCCTGGAAGAAGTAAATCCTTGAAAGCTATTAATGCAAATTGGACTGCTAACATCTCCTTCAAGTTGATATGTAGATGTTGTAGTCTGGCAGGCCACGTGTCTTGTATCCACTTTCCATTTAGATGAGCTCCCCAAGCTTTGTCTGAGGCATCTGTTGTTAGAATCTGACTCGCCTCTGGCCGGGTCACAGAGAGTCCCTTGTTTAGGTGACATTCCTGAGCCCACCACAAAAATTCCTTTTGAATGCAAGGTATTATCTGAATGACAGTGTCCATATCCTGGCAGTGCTGTGTCCATACATTTTTGAGATACCATTGTAGCTTCCTCATATGCAGTTTGGCATTGGGAAGCACCAGAATACAAGATGCCATGAACCCCAAGGCTTGAAGGACTGTCCTTGCAGTCAGCCTGGACTGATGAGACAATTGATGGAAGTAAAGGGAAAGATTCTTTTGTTTGTCCGGGGTCAAAACGGCCATCTGGGATGCTGTATTCAGCCTCACACCCAGAAAGCACATGTCCTGAGAGGGTACTAGACTGGACTTTATTTCGTTCACAGAATACCCCAGGCATCTTAGCACTGCTATCACATATTGCAAATGATGAAGAAGTTCGTCCCTTCCTTGAGCCAGAATCAGGCAATCGTCCAAATAAGGATAGATCTGTATTCCTTTTAGCCTGAAGAAAGCTATCACTGGAGCCAGAACTTTCGTGAACACTCTGGGCGCAGTAGATAAGCCAAAGGGCAATGCAGAGAACTGATAATGAGAAGTCCCAGCCAAAACGCAGATACTTCCTGCAACTTAGCCTGATAGGAACATGAAGGTAAGCCTCCTTGAGATCCAGAGTTACCATCCAGTGATCTTTGCCCAGCAGAGGTAAAAGCTGTTGTAACGTCAACATTTTGAACTTGGGAATGTCCAGATAAGTGTTGAGGATAGATAAATCCAAAATTGGTCTCCACGTGTTCCCCTTCTTTGGTACTAGGAACAGGCGAGAATAAAATCCTAGGCCCACTTCTGGCAGAGGGACCGGCTGTATGGCCCCTATTTGGAGCAACAGAGAAATTTGTTTGTGAGCCTCTATTCTTTGCTGAGGAGGAACGTCTGGCATGCCTTTGAAAGGAGGCAAGGTATGGAAATAAAACTTGTAACCTTGGTGTATGATATCCAATACCCATCTGTCTTGGGTAATTAAACTCCAATTTTCCTTGAAGAGTGCCAACCTTCCTCCCAAAGGTGCTGCCAGACGAGAAGGCTCTGGCAGCTGAAAAGGTAGGTCATTGGGCCTGTTTACGAAAGGACTGGCCCCTGCCCTTACCCGAAGACTGTGCAGGTGAACTCCCTGTTCTAGGCCTGAAAGAGCCCTGAGCTCTGCCCCTACCACGCCTAGATCTACCCCTAGACTGTGAATCATAAGAAGGGTACGTCCCCCCCTTAGCAGGCCAATTCCTACTAAACTTCGGAGGCTGAACTTGCAAAAAATCTTTAACAGTCTGCATAGACTAGCCTTGTCTTCCATTTTCTTTAAGACTGCCTCCACAGGTGAACCAAACAACACATCAGACTGTAAAGGAGCATCTAAAATCCTTGTCTTAACATGGTCAGATAAATTCTGATCCCTTAGCCAGGCGTGCCTGCGAAGAACTGACCCAGTGGCAGCCACCCTAGACGAGGCCTGTACAGCATCAAAACCACATTGTAAAGAATGCTTACCCACCTGTTCAGAAACATGTACCAAATCTTGTAATTCTTTACACTCAATACCTTCCGCCAGAGCATCTACCTTAGACTTCAATTGAGAAAGTAGATAGTTTTGATATTTCAACATGTGAAACTGGCAATTCAAAGCCCTCATAGCTAAGGTGGAAGAAGTATAGACTTTCTTTCCCCATCTATCCAAAGCCCTGGCCTCTTTATCTGGAGGAACCGGATTTTTTACAATAGAGGCCTTGACACCCTTAGGTCCCTGACTAACAGTTTCTGGGTCCGCCCTAGGACTCTTATAAAGATATTTATGAGCTTCAGGCACCCTGTAATACCTATCCGGTTTAACAGGAGCAGGAGGCAAAGAATCAGGATTAAGTGAAGCCTCTGCAAACACATCTTCCACAACATCCAGAACAGGAGGTATAGCCAAAGGCCTATGCTGGGGTAAAAACAAAAATTCCCTAAGCCTTTTCCTGGAATCAGAGAAGTCCTGACCTTCCCACTTAAAATGTTCCCTCATGGAATGAAGAGTCTCTGAAAAAGAAAAATCCTCTGGAGGAGAAGCAGAAGGAGTAGAATCATCCACATCAGAATCAGAATAAGGAGAATACTCCTGCAAGTCTTCAGTCGAAGACTCTGAAACATCCAAGCCTGCTCAAAACACCCCAATTCTGGTTCCACCCTAGGCCTCTTATCAGGAGGGGGCAAAGAACCTCTAATCAAAGTAATTAAATCTTCTGCCATTTTAAGCATGTGCTTCTTGGGCACAGATCCTGATGAACTAGGAGTGACACCAACAGAAGCTAAACCTGGCCTGCCTCTGGGAGAAGCCTTGGAAACAGAAGGAGAGGGCCTAACCACCCTAGGAAGGGAGGGGAGTACAGTAACCTGAGAAGCCCCTTCAGCCTGACCTGCCTCCTGAGAGGCCACATCCTGCAATAACAAAGTCTCCCCCTGGGACTCCAGAGAAACCTCCGGCGGAACCACCAGTTCCACTGACACCTCTAAAGAACCGGCGTCCGGTACGGATGACTCTTCTTGCCTGGGTTTAGCTGCTTTGTCTTTGCGCTTCTTCGAAGAAGCGGCCGGAGCATCCGACGGCATATTATAATTGCACCGCTTCCCGAAGACCAACCTGGCACAATCTAACCTTCGCTTAATAGTGCGCTTATTGAACCTAGCACAAAAGCGACACCCAACAACGTCGTGCTCAGGCCCCAAACAAGGAATACACAAAGTATGATAATCTCTATGCGGTATCTGTTTCCCACAAGAAATACAGTTATTCACTTTTTCTGACATCCGGTAAACCACTGAGGCAAGAAAAACTAAAATATTCCCAACGGGTACTTAGCCAACTTTGACTCGGTCTGAAACTCCGAATTCGAAAAATTTCAGAACGCCGAACGGCACTTGCAACGCTGCTTCTGCATCGGACCATGCGGCAAAAAAGACTGAGGATATGACGTCGGTCATGCGCATTTGTACCCTGACGTCCTGATGTCAGTCTTAAGCGCCTTGACCGACGTCAGCCTAATACTTTGATATTCGGGCCGACCGAGGACAGCGGACTACCCAAGTGTAACGACTGCAGCAATGTGAGATGAAGAACATCTGGATGTAAAATGCAGGTTTGAACTTTTTGAAATTGCACACAGAGATAACAGTATTTCAAGCTGTACCGCTATCATCATCACCATCCCTTTTTCCCATTTTTACATGGGGTTGGGGAATCATTTGAACTGTCACCTCTTCTCTGTTCAAAGCCAGTCTACTTTTCTTCGACAGTCATGCCCATTTGTTTTAGGTTCTCCCTCTTTCAATCCATCCATCTCTTAGCTGGACATCCTCAACCCCTCTTGCCTTATTCCTGCCACTCCCAAATCTGCTTTACCAAATTGTGTCCTGCTTTCCTGAACATGACCAAATAGCTGTGCTGCTTTTGTCTGTAAATTTCATGGGACTCTCTAAGGTTTTGGGAAATTTTGTGATAACAGTAGAACATTGGTTTACATTCATGCTTCCCAAATTTAATCAACATGTAGTTACGTTTTGGAAAAAGCTATCTTGCTGCTGTAGGAATAGTGTTGAACACAACTGCAATATGAAGCAAGAGTTTAGTATGTTCTGATTATATTAATTCTAGAGCATTAGCTGTTTTCTGCACTGTCCATATTTAACTGTTGTGAGGATTTACTGCATTGTTTGCCTGGCTTGCTGAAATTGAACATTTAGTAAAGCAGTGGTCATGCCATTTTAACATTTTGTGTGGAGAGGGTGAAGTAGTGTGGCAGTTATCCTGGTCAAGCAAACATTTATGTCTTTGTTGAAATGCAGCTATAAATTAACCCTGCAGGTGTGTACTGTGGAAGCCTCACATGAGCTCTAAAATGTGTTATTTTAAGTAATTTTTCTCTCCCTGTCTGTCTCTGCTTGAGAGGGATTAGTATGTGGAGTTTCGCCATGTGGTCATACTTGACTGTTTCAGATGCAGGGTTCTCTACGGAAGTACTAAGCAGCTTAACTGCCTTTCAAGTTTCAAAGGTCATTAGGGGAGTAACTGTACATGTTTCCTTTGTGTAGAATAACCAGTATTTGCATGCCCACATGTTTTTCTATCACTCTACAAGAACCAGTGTCTGCCTCCTTAAACAGGAAGCTTTGGGGTTTTCTGTTGTAATTAACAAATGTGGGACAAGAACTGGAAAGCATTACTGAATGAGAAGATTACTAATTCTTAGCTTATCTCTTGACAGGAGTTGACAGATGAGCTTGCACTGGTTGATGTGATTGAGGACAAACTGCAAGGAGAGACACTGGATTTGCTGCATGGCAGTCTCTTTCTACATACACCAAAGATAGTATCTGGCAAAGGTTAGAAACATATTTTATAATATCTGCTTGTGTTGAACTATAACACAGAATATGTGATCATTTCCAAGATTATGTGCAACTGTTGATTAGAACTTAAAGGGATAAACAATATAAGGGAGGGGAACATCAGAATGAAGTGGGGATATCAATTCAGCCATTCTTTGTCTCCATGTCATTACAAATTAAGCTAGATGGGACTTCCATCCATTTTATAAATATGTGCTTTATTTACTATAGCATGAAAAGATGGAAGGGGTGTAGTACAGTGCTCACTAGACAGTAGGACATATAGGTTCATAGGTGTGTACTAGGCTAATGGCCATGGAGCCTTTACAAGCCTAGCCCATAGGATTAACCTGGCATTGTGCCACCCAACCTTAGTTCCTAGTGCCTTTGTCGAGTAGAGACATTTTTAGGTTTTAAAATGGGGACTTCAGGGTTGGATATCAGTTCTGATGAAGTCTGTTATGTTGAATAAATAAAGATGAAAGTGCTTAACTTGAATTTTGTATCCTTGTTTGTTTTTTTTTCTTTCACTCATTGTTATTGACATGGAATAGTCCTAGTCCAATTGGAAGTAGTGGAATTGTGTGGTTCCTATTTGGCATTCACAATTTATCCTAATTAATATTTAGATTTTTGGCTGAATGCACCTACTTTCCAAAGGCCATTGCACCCATTTTCTGTGTCTGCAGTTTGAGATACGACCACAACCAAGCAACTTGGAAAAAAAGAACTTGGAAGTGTTATTGCTGTGCTTTAGGTCTTTTCATTCTGCTAGTTGGTCTGCTTCAAGAGAAACTCTTACACATGCCGTAAGCATCAGCGGTTTCTTTAGGTGTGTGTGTCTTAGCAGTAAGATGTCAAGGTTTGAGTAACAAGTCAGTTCCAGTGGAGAGCATGGATAATACCCTGACTTCAACACAGGTGACCAGAGTTCGATTAGTGGCTTGGGCAGCTGCTGGATCTGGGATGGGGAGGATGAACAAGGCTATTCTGGCAGGAGAGAAGGTGGACTAGGTTCACTCAGTGTCACACTCCTTTTAAGGACGGGCAGCAAAGCAAATGGGTGGTACTAGGGCAATCATGTGGTGCACCAAAACAAACATCTTTCAACGTCGGGTGCATTGCAATCCCTGGTAGTGCGAATAGTAGTACACATGTAAGCAACAGCATAAAAACTACTGCACATCAGGCACAAGGGAGGGGTGGAAAATAGTTATCAGTGTACTAGGCCCTGCAGTACAAGAGCACTGGAAGGAGGATTCTGCCACCCTGTCTTCTCTCCTGGGGACTAATAAGCATACCCCTCAACTGCTTAGCACAAGAAGTCTGAACAAAACCAAAGACAATGTGGGGACAAAGTGGGGACAAATGTGTTGCCATGCATTTTTTGAAGGATATAACATCTAAAACTCAAAATGTCTTATTATTTAGTGCATTCAATCCTCAGTGATTTGCCAGAAAACTGCAAATTTTATGATAAACAGGCCAAAAATACAAGGCAAAAAAATATGGACAGTTGAGTTGTATGCAAGTAAGACAAGCCAGTCATTAAATCAGCAGGATGTGACACAAAATGGACAGGAAAACTAAAAAACTGGTATCATTTTAAGTTTCCACTTATCCAAAAAAATCAGCGGTCTCCATTATATTCCTGCACTGTACAAAGATTTTATAACAATGTATTAATAATGAAAACTTTACTGATTAAATGCGATTTCCAGCACTGGAGAATTTAGAAAATAAAAGCTTCAGTTTTCAAGACACTGCAGGTCTGTTTTTGAAAAATAAAAATGTAATAAACTCATCTCAGCATCTGCAAGCAAACAGAGAATCCACATTCACCCACAAATAACATCCAGAGATCAAAAGGAAAATAATTAAAGGCTAAATCAAGTGCTAAAACAATAAATGTTATAAAATTAAATAGGCAAATGTTATGCAAATCAGGAGATACATTTTAGCAAAAACAACAAAAGGTGAACATATTCCCTGTTCATATAACACTTAGCAGACTACTGTTTCCAAGTCCCTCCCAAAGGGAAGAGCTCATATATTGTTGGTTTTCCCACTTTTCAGACACCATTTCACTTTCATTGCCAGCTTGTTCAGCTCAGGTGATGGGGAGCATGGCACTATGTCTGTAAGCAATAAGCTTAAGCCAGAAGTTGATACTGTTCAGAGTTTCAGCCTACAGGAAACACAAACACGCATGCACGGGCTCACTCACACACATACACACACACACACACACACACACACACACACACACACACACACACACACACACAGGGACAATATGGAATATCGTCGACATCAGCTACATCTCTGGGATGTGGACAGGAACTGTAGACACCTGAGACAACCCATTCAAATGAAAGAATCTGAAAACTCCATGCAAAACATAACCAAACTTGGAAATGAAGAGGAAAATTGAACTCAGTGAGGCAGCAAAGCTAAAATGCATTGTAATAACTCAGCTTGCTAAGCTGTCATTCGAAGGCTCCATTTGGCAGAGTTCTAGAGCAATATAAGTTCAAGCATTTAAACAGCCGGTCTGCTGCACTGCAACCCATACTAACATGTTTACTTTTGATAAGATTACACACCATCAATCTGGCACAGCTCCTGATACACAGTTCATTTCCAAAATGTTGTAACAGGATCTACCTCTCTCTGCCAATCCCGGGGAGAAAGCAAAAGCTACAATATGAAAAAAACAACATCCATGCAACACACTGTGCCAACAAAAGGTTTTACACAATCCAGGGGCACAACTGCGATGATCAGACAAATGCTGTTGCTTTATTACTTTATTACAAATACTAAAGTTCAAAATACATGTACACCAACTGTTGAGTCACTTATTTAATCATATCTTTTAACAGATGGCAGACAAAAATAATATGCATTTTCAGTCTGCACATGTATGAAACATATGGAAGTCTGAAAATCATTCTGTGCTCTGCTACTCATTACTCACATTATCACATACTACAAAAAAATCTATTTAAAGAGATGCCAACTGGCATAATGGATTAGGCTGTGCAGTCATGTTGGTGAAAGAAAAGTGAAAACAAGTGTCAAATATTGCAGTGTTAAAAGTACAGCACTTAGGAGCAGAGGCAATGCATACCACCCCCCCCAAAAAAAAATGTACCACAGACCAAGACAAATCATTTTTATGACTGCACTTTACATAAATTATTACTTCTGAAGGTTTAAAAAAGCCTTTTCTGTGTGAGTTGTGGATAATTTTCTAGCACCACTCCCTACTCCATTGGTTCTCCCCCAGCCATTGCAACATTTGGACACCAAGAGCAGAGGCAACAGGCAAGGGTCATGCCCATCATCCAGTGGGAGTCAAGTGACTCTTTTCTGTATCCCAGAAACACCCAAAAACTAGCTGCAAAGCACAGGAAAATACCTTTTACTCTGGACCCCAAGTGAACCACCTATACCCAAGATGGTAGTCCAAGTACAAGTGTACTCCACAGTGAACTTCCACTCTCAGGTCCTCAGGTCCATAACACAAAAAGTGTTTTCCGCAGTGGGCTTCCACACCCTCAGTTACTTCATAGTGCCCTTTCATGCCCTCAGGCGTGTAACACAAGAGCATCGATTCTGTCCCCCCTACGTGGAATCCTTCTGTCGATACTTGGCCAGCACAGTCTTCCCATTCAGGGTAGGAAAGTCAGCATCAGCCAATCACATCCATTCTGTCATGGCAGATTCTTCTAGCACCCAGGGCACTAAAACTCTGGAAGACTAGGGCATTATCAGAGCCAAAACCTGTACTCCACACTGCCACCTGGCTTGACAGAATTTGACCACTGGTAGACCTATCTAAATGCTAATCCAAGATTCCAGTTATCTATTCTGGTGGCTATTATCTTGCAGGTACATCTGTGAAAAATGTGTTTTTCCATAGTCATTGTCTTTAAGGTATAAATTTAACTTTTCACACTCATTAGGTTTAATCAATTTCTAAACTACTTTCTATATCTGCCACTCAAGATGAAAGTTAATTACAACAAACACATGTCTTTCTCTTCTCCATACAAGACATATCCCACTCACAAAAATCAGTAACTTTTCCCCTAAAAACAATTCTTCAGGAGAAAAAACATCCTACAAACATTTTCTCCTGCCAATGTTCTTCTATGAAGTTTAAAGTCTCTAGTCTTTAATGGGGAAGGCCAGAGAAGCATGTCCTTTCCAGCAGCCTAAACCATGTTTTCACAAATTAAAACTCACCAGAAAGAGAAAAGCTTTCTATAGAAAAAAAAATAAAGAAAAGTTTTCATGTTCATAAATAATGCCCCTTATTTCACAAATAATGAGCACTGAGCAGCTCCATTTTTATGACTGCAGACCCAAAGTGCTCACCCTGCTTAGTATGCCAGTCTGTTTGTAAAAAAGTAGAAGTTTGTGGAGTACATTAATAGTCTTACAGGTTCTAGGAAGGTTGATTATGTACATTTCTTTATCTGTGTGAATTAGCCAGTTGTGAAGCTGGTCTCTTCCCTAATACAAGATGTTAGGCAACACACAGCTAAAGAAAAAGGGCATCCCGTGGCATCTTCAGTTTTTCTTTGGCTAGATGACCACCATTAGATGTGGCCACTCATGAGAATGAACAGATGGTCTGACTCCAGTGTGCAAAGCCCCAGCAGACTCCCATGAAGACATAATTGTGTGAGGACTTTAGGATGAAAGATGACTTGCCTTTGCATATGTGTAGGCAAGACAGTCTGAACAGAGTGTGGGAGTGTGGGTCAGCCACACACAGTAGCACTAACCATACTTGGACATCGATTATTATATGCCAAGTACACAGGATTCACTGCTGTAGTACAGTTCCAGAGAAGTAACTGGCCCCATGAAAAGGAGGAGATTATAAAAGGAAGTAGCTGAAAAACACTGGAAACATGAGCCACAAAGCATTAAAGAAAATGGTGAAGTTTGTATCAGATGGGATCATCCATTACAAACAGGTCAAAAATAGATGAAAGAAAACCAAATATAGTAGTCCATGAAAAGAAGACAAAAGCAGCATTGATCACAGAAACTGCTACACAGAGTGACTACAGTGTTTTGCATACAGAGAGAGACAAAATCATAAAGTATCAGGATTTGCAGGCAGAAACAAGGGCAGTGTGTAAGAAGGACAGTAGGAGGAGGAATGGGTCTTACAAAACATTTACAATTGTACTTAGATATGTTACAGATACGTGGAACTCTGTATGAGTTGCAGAAGGAGTCATTACTGGGCACATTGCGGGTGCTGTGAAGAGCACTTCTGGATAACATCAAAAACTGCAACAATACTAATTTCATTCATGAACTTGAATCATACTTTGACTTAGGAATGGGGTCCATTCCCATCTTGGTATTAGAAACCCAAACGTTGGAAAATTAAAAAGGCAGATCTGTCTCCAATCAGGTAGTAGCCAGATGGCTGACAAGCTGCATCTCTTTTTATTATGACGGCAATGTGAAACACCTTTAGGAACAAGTCTAAGCCCATTCCACCAGGACAGCTGTAACCACTGTAGCCTTTCTTAGGAATGTATCCACTGAGTGTTTGTGAGGCAGCGATAGAAGTGCATACTGTGTCCATGAACTACAGGCTGGAGCATTTGTTCTGGTTTGATTTTCATTCCTGCTTGACACCAATATGCTTCTGCTAAACTAAGCAAGAAGTCAACTCCAGTGTATGATTTATATGTCGTTGGAGGGCAGGTTATTGGTCTATAGTTTTAAGATAGCTTGCAGGTTCACTCTTAAGTAGGAGTACTGATTTTCCCCACTGTTAACCAGGCTGGTGTCTGTCCGGGGTGCACATATAAATAGTTCTTACTCATGGCTAAATCTTCATATAAAGATGTTAATACTTTTAGCCAGAAGTTAGGTACTGCATCTGGGCTTGGGGTTTTCCAATTTTCTTAACTTTGTTTCAGTCTCTCTGGCTGTTACTTCATCCCATTTCATGTCCGGTATATTTGTTCTTATTCTTTCATTTACTTCTATCCATTTAGCATCTTTGTTATGTTCCTCTGGCTCTTCATAGATATGTCTCCAAAATGTATCTACTACCTCTTTTTTGGTGGTGTTTGAATTCCTTTTGCCTTGTTTCCCAGTTCTCTATAAAACTTTTTTTGGGTCATCAACAAATTGCTTACTTTGTTCTTTTCCTTTAACTGCAGATCATCCAAGTTTTTCTGCCTGTGCTGGTATTTTTAGTTTATCATTTGTGATAGTGCATGATAGATCCTGATCTGTTCTGGTACTGCACATTGCTTTTATCACGTCTATCTTTCTGAGTACTTTGTTCATCTGTTCCCTCTTCTATACTCATCCAACAGTGACAGTTCTTGTCTTAATTCCTTTATGGTTTTCTATATTTGATACTTCCATAATGGCATTCAATTTCTCCCCTTCCTTTCCCTTACTACCCCGTGTTTTTGCAGTAAGACTTGTACTGGGTTCCTACAGAAGGCTCCAAAGTATATTCATATGGCAACAGTTCAGACATTTCCCACTCCACTGGGTTCGCCTTAATTTGAGGATCCATTGCTCCATCCTGCCGTGATGTTATCAGAGTTAGATTTTCTACACTAAATCCTTCACTTCGCAGGTAATCTAGGCTTGCCACCCCTCCGTTTTTTTTCCGGACTATCAGGAAATCAAACTGATTCTCCGGTAGTCCGGAAAACACTGTACAAACTCCGGTATTCTGTTTCAAAAAGGAAACAGAGTATCGGAGTTTGTAAATCGGCTGATTTACTATGCTTTTTTTACAGAAAAGCATAGCAAATCAGCCAAAAGCAGGCAGCGGGAAGGAAAAAAGAGGGTGTTCCTGTTGATCGGCTGATTTACTATGCTTTTTTTTACAGAAAAGCATAGCAAATCAACCAAAAGCAGGCGGCGGGAACGAAAAAAGAGGGTGTTCCCGTTGAGTGATGCTGTCGTGACATCACAAAATAGGCGGTATGTTGGCGGGAGTGGGGGTGGGGCGGGCGGGGTTACTGGTGACGCGAGGGGCGTGGCGTGGCTCCGGTTTTAGTCGTGAACGAAGGTGGCAACCCTAAGGTAATCCGTGACCTCAGTTTCAATTTCTTTTACTAATTCTCTTTTCTTCTTTCCCCCTTTGCTTTCTTATTTTTCGTATTGTAAAATTGTCCACGTCTGGATACCTTTGCCTGTATTTCTCTTCCAAATGTCTTTGGTGCTGCTCTTTTTGTATTGATTAGTTTTGCTTTCTCCTTTGCATAAATACTGCACCATATTAAATCTCTTTTTCTTTCCCATGTCCAAATTTCTTCAGAAGAATCTGATGTCTCCCGCTCCTCCTATTTCTCCTTACGTGGGGAACTCATTGTTTTATCACTCTGTGATAAAACCCATGTTAGACTTTCTAGACTATAACTTTCACTTCTCTGGTATTCAACTTCTATTTTTTTTAACTTCTACTTTACTAATCTTCTGTCCTACATTCCCTCTTGGTGATCTTATTTTTTGTATTGTGAAATTTTCCACATCTGGATGCCTTTGCCTGCATTTCTCTTCAAACATCTTTGGGGTTGCTTTTTTTATACTGATTAATTTGGTTTTCTCCTTTGCATAAATATTGTGCCATATCAGATCTGTTTTTCTTTCCCCATGTCCATATTTCTTTTTTATACCTTTCAAAAAGTTCTAGGTTTTGTTCTTTATATTTTCGCACTTCCTCAGTTGCTTTTTTTTTTTCAAACAGCCCAAGGTTTCTTGGTCTATATAATTTTTTCATAAATATGTTGTATTAATGAACACAAATTTTATTTAAAGCTTCCGATAGTTTTTTTGTGCAAGTATTTTTCTTTCCTCTAATTTCTCTCAGTCTTTTTGTATACCTTCTTTCTAGAAATTCTAGTCTTCTTGCATAATAGTAACAGTACATAATTTCTTTGTTATCCTCAAAAGTTTATTCTGTCATATTTATAGCTCTCTTGGCCTATCAGTTTTTGTGAGTTTTGTGGACTACTACTTCCTTCTACAACAGTGAGGCCATCCTCCTCCTGGGTCTGGCCTAGCCCTATTGTAGGAGTGTTTCAGTGTCTTGAAGATTCTACACTGTCAATTTTTCCAGTCCTGGTACCAGTGCGCCTACCAGGAATGGGAACTTTTTATCATGGGTCTTGTGCACCCAGCTATCTTTTTAACCTACTTCTGTCCTTGATATATGCTATATAAAATACATGCTACATATCAGTGTCACCTTGGTGAGATTTTGTGAAAGACAGGGTCCACTTCATGAAGGTACTCACCAAAACTTGAGGATGAATTCAGTTCCAGAAATACTGTTTTCCTTTGCTTGCTGACTTATCTCTCCATTCGGCCCCTGTCTCCATGTGTACTTGGCATGATGATATTTAAATTCTTAAAAGATCCCGTACAACCATTTTTTGAACATACCTGCAGTCTTTTTCTTTCTTCTGGAATGAGGATGGATTCCTGCTCTGCAAATCCAATACACTACTTTCCATTGTTTTGTTTTATTGTTATTTCCTTTTCATACACTTTGGTTCTCCACAGACATACGACAGCAGTACTTCCTGTCTTTGCATCATCACACTTATCAGTTTGATGTAAACTTGGATCTTTTCTTGTACTTCCTGCATTAGACTGTCTCTTTCCTCTGTTTTTTTTTTTTTAATTAAAGTAAATATTATGTTATTGCTGCACACAGGCTGAATACAGTATGCCCTTTTACTAATGGTGCAGGATGTGCATTAGCATGAATTTTCTGTGCAAAATGAACTATAAATTGTGAAACTCTAATATCTAGCATTAGTCTGACTGATATCCTCATTGATTTACTAGAAAATCTAAAGTTTTGTGAGGGGTAGTCAGGGTAACAATATTATGCAAAATTAGGGGCATTCTGCAAAAATCAAGGACAGATTAAAGGTAAGATTTGGTGATGTTAGGAAAAATCAGGGACAACTAGGAGTTATGGACTTTGCGCTGCATACAATATACTTGTGTGACAGACAGAAGCAGTCTTCATTTGTTTCCACATAAAAGGAAGATGGAATGCATGGTGGTTTGAAGACCAGATAACCAACAATGTGTAACTAACCTGAAAATCGAACCTTACACACACACAAAAAAAAAAGTAAAACTGCTTAAACCGAAAATCGTCTCTGTACACCTTGCTGACTAAAGTAATGGACTCTGCTGACACAACATGATGTCAGCACATAAACAAAATATGCATAACTTCCTGCAAAGTAATTAAAGAGGATAGAACATGTTATGACTCTGGAGGGCATTTTTTTGGAAGAAATCTTCTTTAAAAAGAAAAGTGAAAATACAGACTTAAATGACAGAAACACAGCCAAGGCAACTAATAAGGAAATGTACTTTGAGAATAGATATGCTACTGTGATTGTCAGTTTTCACATGATCTTTAAGTTAGTCTGATCATTTCTGAGATGCCTGCAACCATGCAGTAGTAGTAGTACTAGTATCAGCAGCAGTAGTAGTACTAATACTAGTAGCAGCAGTAGTAGTACTAGTACTAGTAGCAGCAGTAGTAGTAGTACTAGTACTAGAAGCATCAGCAGCAGCAAGATCCCTTTTCCCTTTGTTCTAAGGATAGGATAGAAGACTGAACTGTTTGATCAAGCTCCATTTCAGTCATTACCTTTGATACAAAGTTCTCTTTAACACACTGTTTCTCAAGAATATCATGTAAGGCACATATGGCTTTCCAGGACAGGAACTTAACTGCAGTGAGAAGCCTGGCTCAAAAGAGAGGGACACTGTATTTTAATAGGACAACATAAACAAGTGGAGAGGTTGCTGTCATATATGACTTAGGGCAAAGGACCCATTAAAAAGCTGCTTCACTCATAAATGAGTCAGAAAAAAGGGGAGTCCACATGGAAACAAGTAGCGGAGAGAGAGAGAGAGACAAATATACCTTTACTGAGATAAAGGCACTGGCTGAGGACTTCTTCCAGGTGCACAAGGACCTCTGGTTCTGTGACTCCAGTTGGAGAGATGCGCATTATGTTCACACTCTTAAGAAGAACCTTTTTCATTTAGCCAAACAATTTCTTGGCTCTGGGCATTCTCACCACTGACAAAGTAGGTAGCACTTCTTCCAAGAAATTGTTCTCAAGTGGTATAGGGCCAATAGTATCAATGCTAGGCTAGGTTTAAGTTATTTAAACTTGGACATACTGATGGACAAACTCAGGAAGATAGGTCACCTGAATGAGGAGGAAGAACCAGTACTGCCTGGGCCAAAAGAATATTACTAGTTGCACCCTGTGGTCCCTCCTCCCTTACTGTCTGGATTACTCAAGAGGAAAATGAAGTGAAGGAATGCATACACAAAGAGACCCACCCATTTCAAGAAGTTCTTCTTGAAGCTGCAAGTGTCTGGATTGAGGCCATCAATTTTGTTGATTTATATGCTTTGAAAGTACCTTGCCAGGACCCACTTACTTGATTCAAAAAGGGACAGACATCCTGGTTGCATCTTGAAAGTACCTGACTACCACCTCTCATTGAGACACCTCTCCATGTTCTTTTTATGTTGAATGCCCAAGGTCAGGGCTAAACTCAAAAACAAGGTGGTACTGGTCACAGCCTTGAGATGCTTCCTGTCTGAACAGCTTTGATGGGAATGAGCACTTCTCCTACTTGTTTTGGATGTAAAGCAGACAGCTTTAGATTTATGGTAAGCACTATAGCTTTTAATGTCATGTTCAAGTGTCAAGCAGAATATATAATAGCTGTGAAAACCTTTACACAGAATTTATCTTACTGCAAGAGCACATGCTTTGCTTATTTGGAGCAGACATACCTTTAGCCCACAATTAGTTATCTACCCAGCCTAAGCAATACAAGTATATCTAGCCAAAAGACGCAAGCCAAGCAGTGGCAGACTACATACTCTATACAACAATATATGCACTACAAACTACAAGAAAGATCTAAAGTAGTACTGGCATGTGCAGGCTTTCCATAGAACAGACTATGATATACTGGCCGACGTTGGCTCACTTGGCAGGCAACTCCCTCATGTAAGGAATACTGTAACAGATGAATAGAAGGACATCATACTGACATCCTCAAGTTGGTCTGGAGGGGGAAGGGTATTGAGCTTTAGAATTTAGGCCTAAAGTTAGGCGTTGTGGTAGAAATCCCTACAAGTTGGTATTACTGGAAGTGTGATTAATATGAATAACTCACTTTTAACATGCAATGCTAAGACCCTGGCTAGAAACCCATATTATGGTTACTAGGTATGAGTAGCAGAGGTCTCGGGGGGGGGGCATGCTTAATCTTTCAAAAACTGTCTGCACTGCTTTTGGCATGTAGTTACAGCCTGGGACAATTAGGGTCCGCATTTAACTATGGGTGGCCTTGGTCTAAAAAAAAAAAAAAAGCCAGCCCTCCACTACCAGCTGTTGGACAAGAGCACAGCTGAAGTCGGAGATGCTAAATGACATGATGGAACAATTTCCTTTTATGGTTGTCTGGTGATGGCCCCACAAACTGTGTCTTCATAGAGAGCCCCAAACTAACAGGAGAGGATTTGTCTGTCTACCAGCAGGAGGAGAAAAAGATGCAAAAAAATTCTGCACTTTAGAGCCATCAAATGTTCCTTAGATTCCAGGATGTCCACTCTCCTCCAAAACAAAAGTAGATTTTAGGCTGTCCGTTCTCCAAAACAAAAGATAGTGTTATGTCCTATCTGTACTTTCGGGGTATAACACTAGAATTTTTTTTTTCAAATAACAGTTTTGAGAGTTATCAGTCAAAACATATGATGTGGTCCAGTCCACCATAATGTTAACTAAAACAAAAAAACAGCTCCCAAAGAATACAGATACACAACAGAAAAAAAGGCAAAAAAAAAAAAAAAAAAACAAGTAATTTACAACAAACAACATAGAGCACCCCGAAAGAGCAAGAATGAAATTGAGAAAGAAAAACAAGCAAAATATGGTCTGATTTTTTGAGCAAGGGGAAGTTCAGTTTCCTCCCATATATTGAAAAATACAGTAGGTGGATTGGACACTCTAAATTGGGCGGGTTACTGAAAAACGAAAGAGGCATCTGCTAGGTATTTGTGAGGTAGCAACTTGAATAAAGGCCCATACTGTGTGTCCAAGCACTACAAGATGGAGCATCAGTTGAGGAGACATTTCCTCTAGGAGATTGTCACTGTTGAAGTCACACCATAACCTCATATACAAAACGAGAAAAAGGGAGATGATGTTGATGCTAATGCCAAAAGAAGTTTCGACTTGCTTGTTTAAAAATACTATGTCTTACAAAGTGGTAAAAAAAAAAATTAAACAACTTAAGTGGCATGCAACACAGCTAAGGACTTACTACATCCCTAACAGTCAATTGTTAATATGTATTTAGTACTAATTTGCCCTTCAAAATAGGACTGTTTTCTACAGTACTAGTTATAGCTGTCAAACCTCAGTTCACCAACACTTGTCAGGTGCCTACAGGACTGAAAAAACTCTCATGAAAGTTTTTTTTTTCAAGTAAAGTTTTCTAAACTGAACACTTTAATCAGAGCTTCCTGCAGTAAGCCTGAGCTGTGTTTTGCCCCTACATTTTTTTTTCTTCTCTTTTTCCCATATGACAATGTCAGGCTGTCAAATACTCTAAAAGGTCAGAAAAAATGCATTTTCAACCAGTACCACACCTATGAAATAAACACAGTTACTTATGTGGCTTCTAGCATAACCTAACATGTACAGAAGCACTTACAGTAGAGTCGATTATCCAAACGTCAGTTATCAGAACCAGTCTTCCAAAGTTTTCGGGTAGGAAAAATGATAAAGTCTGAATATGTAAACATCATACCTATTCGCATGAGCATGTTTTTTTTTGAGCCAGCTTGTGTATGAAAAATATTCTTTATTGTACACTTGAATCACTGAATGGTTGAAAGGTGTATTCCTGTGTGCAGAAAAAAACAAGATTTTAGAAGTTTTTTATCTGGTTCAATTATATGTTTGATTACCCAAACTACACTAGGTCCCAGTTAGTTCAGATAATCGACTCTCTACTGTAATATATTCACTGTGGCACTTTGCAACATAAGTGCTGTAATAAGTTTTGTTCTGACCCATTTTATATGGAAGACTTCCTTGTTATAAACCTTTTATTAGAAGATGCCCACATAAATGTTACTGATGGCTCAATGATCTCTGGAGGGATAGTGCAGGACTGCAGCCAGACAGTTTAATAGACATAACCTCATGTACATGTGGCAGCAATATGGAAAAAGGGAATTGTCTCTCCAAAGACCCCTTTGTTTTAATACATCGTGTTATTTTAATTTAGCCCAGCAGGAACCAGTATGACAGCATGCTGTTGTGGGTGAGGAGCATGGCACACAGAGATGCTTAGTTGATTACTGTGTTGGAATAACAGACAGGTATATCCAGCTGGTTGTGGATGGGGGAAGACAGAGGGTGCTTATATGCAAAAAACATAAAAGAAAACATGGCAGTTGATCAGGAGTGGTGGTAGCTGAAACTAACATGTATGTCACTTGTGAAAATCTCAGTTGTCTCAGACAGTGTTGGATGGGAGACAATGACTGAGGACCTTTGGTCTTTCCTGTCTTAAACTGAGAGAGGTGGCCTAGTTGTGAATTGAGTGCCAAGACACAGTTAATCTCCAGACCTCATGCCTGTGCCGCCCACATCCTTATATGTTCCTAATTCAGAATTCCTCGTACATCAGAGTTTTACAAGTAAGTGAAAGTGCTACAGCTTTGTATTTGAAATATATTCCCCATATTTGCAGTTTCATTGCTGCTGTTCTAAAGATTGCAGTTATAGTCTTTGGGAATTCAACAGGAATCCATTGTCTGTAGGACCCTGTGTATTTCCTGGCAGAGGGCTGAGACAGTTGCTTCCATCACTTTTGAAGTGACAGTCTTGGAATAAATAGTTTCTGGCCTTAGTCTTAAGTAATTTGGAGAAACATGAATGGCTTTGGGTAACCAGCATTATAAGGAGAATTGCTTTTCTTGCAGCTGTTTTGTCTGTTCATATTGGTGTGGGATGACTGTTTGGCTGTAGGCTAAAACGTTAAGCATTTACAGTGTTAAGACTGTTGAACTGTTAACCATTGAAACAGCTACCTGGCAAAAATGAATGGTTTGATTTAGTACTAAAAACTGTTTTGTCTTTTCCAGATTACAGTGTCACTGCCAATTCTAGACTTGTTGTAGTTACTGCTGGTGCTCGACAGCAAGAGGGAGAGAGTCGCTTGAACCTGGTGCAGCGCAATGTCAATATCTTCAAATATATTATACCCAATATTGTTAAATACAGCCCAAACTGTATATTGCTTGTTGTGTCTAATCCAGGTCAGTTCACCTCATGTTTGTTAAAAAGTTTGAGAGTGAATAATACAGTTCTCTTATTTTATTTTTAGTATTCTGCCAGCCATTTTATTAAATAACATTTAAACTAGGAAGAGATATTTGTGTCTGTAAGAGCTTAATTGGTGCTGCTTGCCACATGCACACTATTTTGCCTGAGTTAGTGGCTGGTGTGCTGTCTCCCCACAACCCTTTCATACCAAGGTCAAAGATTATTGGGACACACAATGATGACTGGGAAGTATACACATAATACTGTTATAGTACTTTGCTTTAACTCTGGCAGAAACCATAATCTTTTTGGCTCACGTCTAGGACTGATTGGGATGGACTGTTTGTTTGAGATTACCCAATTTATGACTCCCTTCCTCCCAATTTTGATGGTTACAGATCTGTTACAATGTTTGGTAACTGGGTTGATCCTATTGGATTGGAGCTCATTTTCAGAGAATGCATGTAGAGGGAGAGCTTTACAGTAATTGCATAATGTATTTTAATAGGTAAGGTGAGCAAACTTGAATGCAGAAGACCGCTGGATAAGGAAAACGTCATTGGTAATAACAGTAACTAGGTATACAAGGTACATCCTGAGCCAGTTTACTTGTATGAGTTAACTTGGGTACTGCCTACATTACAGTGCATACCTAGACTTGCAATGCAAGCTTAGCTTGGAATCAGTGTTGAAGATTTTTGCTGGTCACCTGATTCTGAAATTGTCAAGTAGCACATTGATAATGACATGATTGTCATTTTGTGTATTTACAAAATGAGTCCTAAAAAGACCTTTGTAGTTACAAATCACATACAGAATTTAGCCTAGTGATAGCATAGCTGTTATGTGGTTAAATAAAAGCGTCGTGTCATGGAAAAACAGTGAATGAGTGGTTCATAATATAAGGATAGGTTCCTTCACTTGACTTTTCTTTATAGGACCAAGGTCTAGTAGTTAATTTCAGATTTTAGACTGTGGTAAATTTTATTGTCGAACTTTTAGGTTGAGTATGATGCCTATGGTACAGTACTGCCTCAAAATGGAGTGTACTGCAGCCACTGTTTTTGTAGGGAAGGATATTCCCCACGTTAGGAAAAGTGCAAATGATTTTACAGTGAGTAGCTTCTAGCAAACCTTAGATGTCTGGTTGAGGTATACCATTACATAAATTCTTGTCTAACCTCTGTATTTCTATACCATGGTAAAGCGTCCCAAGTGAATTCTAGAGATGGTCTAGGTGACAGAAGCTTGCACATTTTGTGATGCAGCTGTTCAAGTGGTAGGGTACTCCTATGTTAAGTGGTGTATTAGATGCAGCTAATGAACAGTGAAGAGAAAGATGACTTAAACAAGGCCACATGAGGGAGAATGAATTGCAGACTTCCTTTAATACTTACCATTAAAACAAAGTGGAAACATAGAGTAACAGTACATGTTCCTTTGAAGTTCTGGTAGTAGCTCACTGCCCATCTGATCCCATTATAGTAAATCTTCTGCCTGATAAGTAGACACTGAACCATTTTATGATATTGTTGAAGCCAGTTTGTGTTAACATGATGATGTCACTCCATACAGGCTGCTGCAACCTGTCCATCTGAAACTGCCTTGCATATTCAGGTAATAGGGCAGTATTGACAGGCAGCCTTCTGAAAGTGGCGCTTGGAATACCTTTTTTTAATTAACTTATCTAAGAAATAATTTTCTATACTGTAGCCTTTAAGCAGCTATATTCTGACTGTGGCATTTGGCACTGGAAGGGGTCCAATTTTTTGCTTGAAATGAAGTACCTACTTTATTAGAATTAATAGCTTTAGCTGCCTTCCATGTAGAAGGGATGTACTAATTCACTTAGTAGAAAGGCAAAGGATTGTGTAAAGAATCTGGGAGGGGATGCTGTCAGAACCTGCAAATTTAGCTTACCTTTCAGTTTCTTTGTACAGCATTATTAGAGATTTATCCACAAACATTTCAGTTAGTGCATGCAGTCCAAACTGGAGTCTAAAATCCTGAAGAAACATGGAATATGATATTGAAATATGAGATGCGAGTGCCATCTTAAGGTACACAAGCATTCTTCTGAGAACAACAATGCACAGTACAGCTAATCTTATTACTTGGGCAGGTCTAACATTCCCAAACTGAACAACATACAGTTTGCAGTCTTAGTGGGGAATGTCCATGAAATGCATTTCCTTTATACCTACTCCCAAAGCTAGCACCATATGCTTAAATGTAGTTCTCTTGGAGAGAAATGGGAGATTCTGGAGAAGAAAGGCAAATATACTGGGATTATCTCACCCCAGCAGAATGGCTTCATCTAGAAAATGTGTGTATAGTGATGTATAGCATCCTTGCAGAATTGTCTAACTTGGTGCCTTCAGTCACTTTTAACATGACTGGAAATGAAATTGCAGACGTGAGCTCCTGAGCATGTTCTCCAGGAAACTTGTTAGTCTTAAAAACGATGTTTTAAGATTAACAGTAGTGTTAGTTATCCTTCTGAAGGACAGAGGAAGTGGCATAGAAAATTGTTTCTAGTAAAGGAAATTAATTCTTGGGCAGGTGCTTTCTTGGTAAATGACCTTACTTGTGTAGTTTGGGTTAGAAAAGCATTACCTAGCAGAAATTTGACAAATAAAATTAGAGCATGAATAACACTTTTTAGTAAGAGACAAAAAACGTTTTAATGAACTAAGTATCTGAAAATTAATAGTACCTAAATAGAACCTCTAAATTCATAAAGGTTGGTGTAACCAAATCCTATATACTGTTTCACTAATTTAAATGCAAACTTTGACAGATCATCAGGATTCTCATCATAGAATTCTTCCTCTACTCCTGTCTTTCCCTTAGTAAATCCTTGTGTCACAAACAAAGACTTTCCTGTTACATTTGTTTTTTTGACCAGGAGCAGCTATCTGCACACCAGTTTGACTTTTTGTAAAATTATCTATTATTTCCTTTACTGTTTCCTACATCTGAGACATAGGCAGGGTAGACTTGCTACTTCTTGGAGAAAAAGTATCAGTTACTGAACAAGAAGCAAATCCTCTTGGCAGAGACTGCACTCTGCATTCGTAGGTTGATAGGCGATTACTAGGCTAAAGGCTGAAGAGCCCTTACTAGCCTAGACAGTTTTAAATCCCTATGGGGAAAGATAAAAAGGGTCAGTAATTGGCGTTTTAACTATTTTTACAGACTGCCTCTGTCCACAAGGGACATGGATGCCACCCCAGGACTGAATTTGCAATTTCCCATCCATTGGTCCAGATTGTGCTTGAAGATGGTCAGGGAAGGGCTCTGGTTCATGTGAATAGGAAGCCTATTCCATTAGAGAAGCAGTCTCTGATACACATATCTGTCTCTCCAGCATGATCTTTTCATGTCAGAGATTTGGATCTTTGGAGCAGGTAACCCTCATGCAGTTAGTTTTGTGAATGTGCAATAGTTCCATCAGGGCTGAGTCAGAGATTGCCTTGCAGGCCAGGCATAGACCACCCCTCAGTAATTGGTAGGAAGCTGAATACAATGATATGACATTTAATCAGTCCACAAATAACATGTTGGTTATACCCTGTATTTTTTTATGAGAATCCTCTGAGGATGCTCCTACTGTTGCAGATGCGTGGCGATGTACATGACAAAAGGTGCATTGTACTCAATTATTGGTCTGATGAAGGCCAAGGTTTAAATCTGGATGTCACACCCTTACTTACAAGTTGAGCAGCATAGAAGGATTTCCTCATCACCATGGACATATGTGGTCAAAATTCAGATTAATATATATCTGAGTACCCCACTGGGTCCACTCTTGGGGGGGGGGGGGCTGTCAATGTTGTAATTTACATGGGTATTTGATTTCCAAAAGGGAATAATTATGTACTTCTTTGATTTAGTGTCAGGCCATGGCTCTGACACCTGCCATTCTTTCTGTAAGGTATCAACATTGTTTGGGGAGTCAAGCGATTTTCCCCAACTTGCCGTCATCAGCAGACTTGATCAGCCAAAGGCCATCTACTTTTGCCTTGACATCTGAAAAGTATATCCTAAACAAGAGGGGACCCAGAACTGAACACTGTGGTACTCCACTGGTGACTGGCCTCTTGCTGGATGTGGATTCCCCTACTCTAACACAACATGTCCTGTCTGTGAGCCATTTGGTTATCCATCTGGTGACATAGACATTTATGCCCAATTTTGTGAGTTTATCTGTAATACCCAAGTGGGGTATTGCATCAAATGTCTTGGCCAGGTCAAGGTAGGCAATATGTACTGTCTTATCCTCATCCATGGCCTTGGTGACCTCAAAGAAGTCCACTGGACTGAGCAGGCAGGACCTGCCCTTGACGAAACTGAACTGGTTTGGGTCAAGAGTCTAGAGAGTTCCTGTGTCATTGTTAATTAGGTCCGTTGTTATCCTTTTGATAGCCTTGCATATGAGACTAGTCAAACATATGGAGCGGTAGTTTCTTGGGTCAGTTGATGGTCTGCCCTTGTGCATAGGGATGATTGTTGCCATCCTCTAGTGTGCTGGGACAAAGCCTTTCTGGAGACTGTGGCTAAATAGAGAGACGAGTGGATCTGCTAGGTCATGTTTTCAAGCTATTTAATAGGCACCCTGGGATTTCAGCAGGGCCCATTGATGCCGTGTTCCTAGCTTTAGGTGGTTCATTGATGACCTGTTCTTTTATGATAACAGGCAAAAGAATGGTAGGAGATATTTCACATGAAGTGACATGGAAGTGATGAGTGGGTGAAATTTGAGCTGAATTTGATGGCCAGCAGGTTTGTTGCTACTTCTGGCTGAGTGTAGGTAGTGCCATGTACAGCCAACTCTGCAAATTGTTGAGAGTTTCCCTTAAGATTTTGGACCCAACTAAAAATGCTTTTTGGTTATCCTTTGCTTGGGAAGCTATTTTATTCTCGTATTTAGCTTTTGAAGATTTGACTATATCCCTGTTGAGATTAATGAGGGATTTTTTCTCTGTTGTGCTGCCTACCACTTACTTCTAGACAGGAATTTCCTCCTTCTGTTGTATGGTCTGTTTATGGCAGGGGTCCACAAGTGTGGCTTGTTTTTCCAGTTAGACCTGGGTTTAGTTCTGTTAGGTACTGCCATTTCCTATACAGTTATTTAAGTGGTTGTAAAGGGCATTCATGTATACTTCTGCATAGGCCTCCATGTTTTTTTTTCAGGGTAAGGGAGAGCTATAAACTGACCCATGTTGTCACTTAAAAGAAGGTAATTTCCACTGGAGAAATTCTTTAGGGTTTGATAAGGGGTTCTGCCGTTTCATTTATTTCAAAGGAAACCAATTTATGATCAGATCTTACCAATGAGGACATTATGCTGTGGGGT
Source organism: Protopterus annectens (assembly GCF_019279795.1). Lineage (NCBI taxonomy): Eukaryota > Metazoa > Chordata > Ceratodontiformes > Protopteridae > Protopterus > Protopterus annectens. The sequence goes on from NC_056751.1 coordinate 351,487,684, forward strand.
GCAATGCTCCCCCATGTTTGTGAGTACTGTGTCAAGAATATCTGAGCCCGTAGTGGGGGTGCAGACCAGCTCTTCCCATTTAATTGACAAAGAAACCTCTGGGCCTACATGTTAGTGGTCATATATGTTTCCCAGTTTATGGAGGGGTAGTTAAAATCACCCATGGGTAGTGTGTTGGGCTGAATGGTAAGTGATTCTAGTAACTTCAGGTATGCAGATTGGTTTTCATGGTTTGAGGCCTGTACCTAGAAATGTTATGCTGGGGGGGGGGTGTTGCCTGTGGTCAGCTGGACATGGAGTAGCTCAAGAGAATCATCCTGCTTGACCAGTCTAGAGGGGTGATTTTTTTTTTTTTAGGTAAATGGAAACACCTCCTCCTCCTTTTTTTTTTTTTTTTTCCTTTTCAAAGGGTGGTCTGAATGTCTGATAGGAATTGTAGCCTGGCACTTCTGGAGTATTTTTCCACAGCTTTGTAATACAACTCTATAACTGCACAGATGTCAGCCTTCAGCAGGGTGAGGGGAGATTCCAGGGAGTGCAATTTCTTGTTTAAACTCTTAGCACTGAGCAGTAGTACCTTCAGCTTGGCATTAAAAATGTGTTATGTTGGTAGGTCTGTTGGTTTGGCACTGCCTAAAAAGGCACTCTGGGGTGGCTAATGCCTTGGCCAGTATTTGAAAGCCTAGCAACAACAAGTACAGACCATCTTTGGCAAAGCAGTGTGGTCTGGCGATCATGTCATACCAGGCTGACAAATACTGGATCCCCTTGGAATGACACCAGTAGCTAAGCCAATTATTGGAGTTCTGTTTGTATTGTGGTGTCATTCTTGGTGAGAGTACAATGTTGCTCAATGCAAGGGTCATACCAACCTACATTGTGTCTCTCTTCATATAGTCCAGGGAGATACATCTCAGGTCATTCACACCCATGTAGACTATGACTGAGTCATACTGGTACTTGTGGTTGAATGACCCTAGTGCCTGCATGATCTGGTGAATCATAGCCCATGATAGGCAACTGACTGTAACCTTCACTTTATCGAAGCTGGTGAGGGGGGGGGGGTGCTTGTGTGTGTCTCATGATGGAGTTTCCTATGGCCAAGATGTTTGAATGTGCAGTGTTTTGACTTAGGGACTTGCTTGTACAGACACTGTGATGTGTATTTTTATGTGTAGTGGTTGTTGTTGATTTGGCTTTGTTTGCATTTGGATTCTGAGGGTAGTTCATGTGAGGCTTCTGAAGTTTTGGTAAGTTACTGTACCTCTGCATATGTTGGTTTGTGTGTATAGACCTTATTTTGTGAGGGAAATGATGTGTGTGGGCTGGCAACCTGTTTGTCATTGTCATTTGATTTCTCAGTATGTGACAGTTGTGTATAAATTTTCATAGTGTAACTACATTTCTAACGTAACATGTTTGTTTGTTTCAGTATTAAGTGGTTGTCAGTATACATGAGGCAATTGCTACATTGCCTCAGGATGCCCATGTCCACCAGGCTGGCCATAGAGATAGCAGGAAAGTGCCTATCCATGGATTCAGGTGTTGTACTATGGGTTTGACCAGGTAAGAGAGCGGGGAGATTTAACTGGACTGAGATAGCAGCACACGGATGAAGAATGGGCACTATACTCAGTGTGAACTGCAGTTATCCAACAAGGCAGTGCTGCTCCGTGTGCAACTCAGATGCTCCTAGAGCAGCAAGGGGACTGGGGAAGGTTGCAGAGATGGTTCTAAAGGAAATTTTAACTTGACAGTGTTTGTATATACAGGGCCTTGCTGACCGTCGCTGCATGGAGAGCAGGTTAGCACAAACAAAGGGCTTATATAAAATCAGAAAAACAAGTTTTACAACAGCAAGGCCTGCAGACCAATCAGGTAAACACACAATAATCTTTCAGCCATCAGCCTCCAACTCAGATAGTTTTGCTACAGCACACTTCTGCCACAGTAGTGCAGGCAGAAAACTATCTTATAGCTGAAATACATGGAAACCGCACAGTCTAGATAATACTGTCCTATAAAACGAACAGACAGAATGTGATTAAATACTACAGCAGCAGTGCAAATAGTTTAGTTTTGAAACTGCAATAAAGTGCGAGAAATGTAACAATTAATACAGGATTCTTATGAAATACAGTAAAATAATCAGCATCTATAATTGTGTATCACTGAAATTAAAACCTTGCCTGAAAAACAAAATGCTGCCAGCATGGCAGTTCTTTTCAGACAGTTTGTGGGCAGAAGAGGTTGGAAAAAGCTTTATGCAGGAACAGTAGTATTGCTGGAAAAGTAAAGTTAAGAAAAACATTTTAGTTAGGTACCGTGTGCATCAAGATAGTACCAGCAAACAGTGGATTTGAAAATGAAAATGAGACGGTGGGTAAGAAAAGATACTATTTGATGGCCATGAAAGTACAGCAACTTTGATAGCAAAACATACCTCATGAAAAGCCTAACACTGATTGAATCAAGACTACAGTGCTTCTGAGTATTAAGAAGAAAAGTAGCATAAATTGTCACGTTTTTGACTGATTTGTAACACAGCAGCTTTAGAAATTTCTTTCAAATTGAGAGGTATGTGATGAAGTAAAGCCCAGGTTTGCAGGGTGAAATCTGTTAGCAGCTCATAACCTTAGGCTTTGTGTTGTTCTCTAGTAGGGCTATGTCTGTTCTAGAGAAAGCAAAACAAGGTAGCTCAGGGTTAGGGGACACTTACGCCATATGGTGTTTGTAGGGAGTGTGGACAGTAGTGGCTGTGCTAAGAAGGAATGTCCACAAGAACCAGCTGCATGTCAGTGAGGTATATATCCTTAAGTTCAGTAGATACATATACTAGTTCTCCTAACAGGTGGGACATTTTAGTGATTACTCACTACTGTTGAAGTATTCATAGAGATACTGAGCTCTAGGTGTAGAGCGAGGAAGAAATAGCCAGGGAATTGTTATGGATAGGCTTGTATAGGCCCTAGGGCTGATAGCCTAGTACCAACATGTGAACCTATGTAAAAATATAATTTGGAAGTAGAGGAGTTAATTTCCATAATTTTTTAAATAAAGGAACAAAGCCTTTATGTATTTCTGCTTACTTGTGACTAGTCTCGGTGTAACTCAAGACACTTCAAGTGCTTGCACTTGGGTGTGAAGAACTGATCGAGAAGGTGAGATCAGTTTAGTGAGGGGGAAAAAGCTTCTTGCTACTTTTGGGCTGGTACTTTGGTAAACTTGCCACTTTTTGCTCTTGTATATGTGTAGCTTAGTCTTCAGACTTGGGTCTTCTAAATACCCTTAAACGCCTCTTGTAGCTGTTGCCAAGATTGAGGAACCAGCTCTTCTTCTTCTTTAAGCACTTGGAAGCCTAGAAAATGAGTAAAGAAGCTGGGGCTTAGGATTTGCATGTCATTGGTGTGTTCAGTGTAAGGCTGGTGTACTGGAGCATAACAGCTTCTTGACCCATTTGAAAAAGACACATCTAAGGGTGGCATATCCATATGGGATGATTGCTGCTAGAAGTCTAGTACTGCCATTTTAAGTATTTTGTGCATGCCATTTAACAATTGTAAATTCCCACCTGAATCCATAAAGAAAGAATGTACTGAAGATATTGCCACCTTGAAAGAATTATCCTTTCTTGCCCATTTTATGGTTTGCGTTTTTACATTGGCTATGCATGACCATGTCTGCTTCTGCTGCATTAAAGTAGACACAGTATGGTGTGTGACCATTGTCCTTGCATATTAAATGAAACCCTCAGCTAGGAAGCTGATGTGTGCTGTATATTTTTGAGCAGTACTTGTAACACAGCTTGCTGTAACACAGGTACCCATTCTAAGAACCATGTATAAGGGTGTATCTAGGCTTTGGTGCAATCTGTCCTATCCCTTTTACTTGGCTGTCTGGAATATCCTGACTGTTTAATGACTTGCAGTTTTCAAGGCTACCCGCGTTCATTAGAAGCAAGGTGCTGCATTTAATTTGTGCAATAGATGTTCAGTATCAGATTGCTCTTGTAAATGGAGCAGCCTAATGCTGGACTTCCGTGCTGTTCTTAGGTTCTGTGAATATTTAGGCCTACACTGTCTTCCCTCAGCTAGTAGTGAATTCATAGAGTTAAAACTACAGGACCCTGGTAGGCTTGGCTCTTAATTTCCTAGTTGCAGCCCTTTCACTTTCACAGTTGAAGTGGATATGTTTCACTAGCTCATTTTGAAGTAAAGAGATCTCCTTTCAGTGGCCTTAATCAGGTACTTCATATCCCCCTCAGTGGATAGCCCTGATTGTGCATTTGCCATGTGGAAGGGCAAAAGCACAATAGCAAGGGAATGTGACTTACTTAATTTAGCAGAAAAATGACTGCGACACTTAGTAAGTTTTCATTTTTCTTCTTTTTTTATGGCTTGCCCTTGTCTTCCAGATTGATGGAAAGGTGAAGTAGTCCACTTGACTGGACTACCTTCTGCTGCTTACAGACACTGTTGCACTTTCTACTGTTTTGGTTTGTTCTTTTATCTGGCAGTGCCACTGTCTGCCATGAAGTGTTGTGTGTATACAGAGCAGTTTGCCTTTAAAGGATTTTATTGATCTCTTGCTTAGTAGTGCTGAAGAAAGATATACTAGCCATGCACAAGGCAGGATCCCTATCTCACTCATGTTTAACTTTTTTAGTGGACATTTTGACTTACGTTGCCTGGAAGCTAAGTGGACTCCCCAAGAATCGTGTGATTGGTAGTGGATGCAACTTGGATTCTGCTCGTTTCCGTTATGAGATGTCACAGATACTAGGAATTCATTCATCTAGCTGCCACGGATGGGTGATAGGAGAGCATGGAGATTCTAGTGGTACGTTTACAATCTGTGCTCTAGTAATGTATTTATTTTGCATTTTTTGTGTATTCACAAATTAAATCTGTATAATTCAACTATATAAAGATAATCTTGGATGCAGTACTGTAACAGTGCCTTTCTTGGCCATCTTGGATGTATAGCATAACACTGCAGTTCTCTGACGTTTTGCCTCAGAAACATATATAAACACTTGAGTATCCTGTTAAGAGTTCGACTCAGTGCCTTGCACAGTCATAGGTAACATTTTATAGCACAACTGATGACACATGTATGTTTAAAATACCTTTGAAAATACTATTAAATGACAAGTGACTATTACTTGCATAACTTGTCCTGTATCCCTGAACTGAAGTGAAATCACCAATATTGTATCTGTGTTTTTCCCTTATATTTAGTGGCTGTTTGGAGTGGTGTTAATGTTGCTGGTGTATGCCTCAAGACTTTGAACCCTGAGATGGGAACAGACAATGATCCAGAGCACTGGAAAAAGGTCCACAAACAGGTGATAAACAGGTAAAAAAATGTACACCGTTTTATTAAGCCTGTGTTGGCTTTGTAGGAAAGTAGGGATATGGTGTACTATGGGCCTATAATTTTTATCATGGAGTTTACGAGCACAGTAGGTTCTTACTAAGCTTACAGCCAACAGTTGAGAACCTCAGCTACATCACCCAATACTTTTGTGTAACTAACAGTGCCCCTCATTAAGCAGGCTATCTCCACAAATCCCCAATCACCCATCCAGTCATCCAAACTGGTTTTAAAGATTGCCGGGGAAGTATTCCACTAACTAAGTAAAGGCAGACTATTCCAAAAACAGGGAGTTCGTTGGCTTATGTATCTGTCACACTATCTGTTGTTGATGTGGTAACATTGATATAGGACTCTTGAATATGTTTTTGCTTTACCACTGGGTTCAATTTATGTGAAGGAGTTTAAAGATAGCTGGGTCATTTATGGCACAGGAAGCTAAACAGAGATCACTGCTCAGCAGTCTGTATGACACTTGCTAGAAGGACAGGGCTTTTTAGTCTGTCAAAGTAAAAATTGATACTAAGACCAGAGAGATCTTTTTAGTGAGGAAATGTCAAGGTCTGTCAAGCTGGGTAAGATGTTTAGCAAGGTACATGCCAAAGGGTGCATTATATCCAATGTTGGGCCTAACAAGGTGTGACTAAAGAAGTACTATAACATCTTTAGACCTTAAGGAGATACCGCAATGGATAAGTTGTACAAGGTAGATGGCCCTTCTGACTGCTGAAGAGTCATGGTTGTCTATTATCAACATATGAATCTGAGTCCTTGATAACTCTTGTCAGATTTAATTGGAATGTTATCTCCATAGTAAACAGTATCAGTGCTACATTTACTAAAGAAAACTAGACTGCATTTCTCAGTGTTGAGGAGAAGCCCATGATTAATACTGCAAGCATTTGTTTGGTCCAGCCCTTTCTGGAGAATTTAAATATCAGAATGGAATTTGATCACTGCTCCCAGTTTGTGACCAACAAGCCCGACTAGCCATAATCTGTTGATCATGGCTTTTATGTCACAAAAGTCTATAACAATGCAAAGGGGGCCCCGGGATAGAGCCCTGAGCAACATCATTGGTGACAGTTTCCTGTAATGTCGCCAACCTTAATGGTATGAGTTCTGTCAGGTATCCAGTTACCAATCCAACAGACTATGTATGGGTTATTGTTGGGAGAGTTTGTCAGTAATCTCAGCATGAGGGATAGTATCAGAGGTTGTGGCAAGATACAGATAAGCAATTTGGGCTGCATACCCCTAATCCATGGCTTTGGTAACCTTTCAAAGAACTCAACCAGGTTGGGCAGGCACGATCTGCCTTTTACAAACCTGAACTGATGTGTATCCCAGGATGCAAGGTCACCTGTATAACTGCTTTATTAGTTCAACTACGATATGTTCCACAGCTTTGCAGATTATACGACTGAAACTAATAGGCCCATAATTTTCAGGATCAGTAGAGTGACCACCTTTATTTAAGGGCTGCAACTGCTATTCTCCACAACCCAGCGACATAACCAATAGAGATACTCCGGTTGAAGTGTTGATGGAGAGGTTTTGTCAGGTGGGACTTTATACATCTCATCAGACTTGCAGAGACCTTTTATGGACTCGTAGAAGTAGTGTTTTTTAGTTTGGAAAGTGCCAAAATGACTTGCTCCCAATTGACTTTGGGTAGGGATGAGGTAGGAAGAGAATTTATCGACAACATTGACACAGTGTCCTTGGGGTCGGAGAAGGAAGCACCTTTGGAGATAAGCACAGTGAAGAAGTGCTGGTTACCTCTGGGATTTAGAATATTTGGGGAAAAAAGGACTTATGGTTGTTTTTTCAATCAGTTGCATCTTTTTGTTTATACATGGCCATACATTTTCTAATGTCAAGTTTGACAATCTTACTTACCCGTTTTAAATTCCGTTTATAATGATGAAGTGGACATCTGGTAATGATGGCCAGGAGCTTTTTTTCTTTCTATTATAGAGTTTGTTGATGTGTAATTCCACCGTAGGGGTTTGGTTTTAAACTTGCCATTATTCTTGCACAGGATTGGTACAGATGCCTCAATATATCTGTCCAGGAAGGAGTAAAATTCAGAGGAGCATGCAGAAGCCTCAATTACAATATTTGCTAGAGAAATATACAGTTTGTGATTATCAATGAGACCAGAAAAAGTAAATAATTGGTTTTGGAGCAGTCCCTGAAAGTAGAGCAGTTATTAAGGGTCACAAAATGCAAAAAGATGGTCAGATTTGAATAGGGAGGGGGTAACAAGCAGTGCAGTGCAGCTGGAAGAAATGTTTGTGAGGACAAAATGAAGAAGATTTTGGTAGATAGGGGTCAGTTAGGTGAAGTGTATTGGCATTTATAAAGTACATAAGTCTTTGGGCAAGTTTGTGCTGGTAGTGAATGTTTGCCAATTTATGCGTGGATAATTGAGGTCACTCATAGGAAAGGAAAGGTATTTAGCTTAATTATTAACTTTTCTAAGTTGAGGTATTTAACATGCTCTGAAGGGGCCATAGACAGGAATCTATAATGTGATTTAATTTTATTGAGTTTTACTAACACTTTAGCCAGTTCCAGATTAATATCATGCAAAATTTGGTGAGAGACAATGGTGTTACGAATAAACACAAACTCCCTTCCCCCAGTTTCCAGTGGATCTCAGTACATAATTGGAATTGTACCCTGGAATGCAGGGAGTACAGTCACTAACGTGGAACTAGGTTTTTATAATTACACAAATGCTGATGTCATCAAGATTAAGGAAGACCTCAAGTTCAGAGATTGTGTTATTTAGTTTTCTGGCATTCAGCAGTGCTATCCTTAGTATTCAGATTGGAGTTTGCTATGTTGGGATGTCCATTGTGTGAACTCTGCCTAAAAAGGCACTATGGAGTACCGAAAGTTGTAGTCAGTATGTGAAAACCATGGGGTGAAAGATGCAGGTCTCTTTGGTGAGGTAGGTTGAGATACACATATTTAGTTTGGGAGCAGGTTTGCATGGATAGCTTCATTAAATGAATTTCAGATTGGTTTGTAAAGAAAATCCTGACAAAGATCTTAAGTAGGGGTTTCTAAGGGAACTACCTTGTCAAGGATGAGGGCAGTTTTTTTTTTAAGACAAAGTATTTTGCCTGCCCATTGTATAAAGGTAGGTGGAATGGAGTTAAGAACAAGATCACAGTGTGCTGTGATGTGTTATGCTACAGAAGTTGTAGGGGAAACTATGGTTACTTATCTAGATGAGTAACTGAGCAGCAGTGTAATATGAGCTAAAGTTGGATAGATGTAAAACAGCATTTTGAAGTCTTAAGGGACACTTGTAATGTACAACCATGGTGTGGGACTAGGTGATAACATTTTTTGTGTGTGTGAGAGAATATGATGCATTAAAAGTCAGTGAAGGGACTGAAAGGAAAACGTGAAAGTATATGATAGGTTTTGTGGATACTGACTTTGGCATTTATTAACTTTAGTTCATAGTAACTCTCTGAGCTGCATACCTTGGCTAAAAATGGACCGAAGAGGTTATTTGTTGTGTGTTGTGTGACTTAAATCAGGTAGAAAAGTGTTTCAAAATCACTACCCAAATCTCCCACCCATATGGGATGAGGAAACACAGCTGCTGGATGCATATAAAGTAATGCTTAGTATATTTCCTGTAAATCTGAAAATAGTGTAGCTAAGCTAAAGTCTATCTGCTTCATTCTAATGCACTGAAAGTGATTGAGTGCTTGAATGCTTCGTCAGCCCTTTAGGACTAGAGTATTTGCATGTGTAGTGTTTAGTGTGAGGGGAAGGAATTTGAGTCAAAATATGTAGTTTTACAATGGGAGAATATATGTATGTCTCCCAAATATGCAACAAAGTCCAGAATTTTTCCTTAGAATTGTTTGCGTAGGTACTTTTATACCGCAAGCAGACTCCAGATAATTTTTTTCCCCGGGTAAATGGCAAATATTGGAGATGTGAGGGTGAAGAAAAAAGTAACGGGGAGCATATGTTTTTGGAATGCAATGAGTTGGCAGATGTTAAAAATTCCCTAGAGAGTTCTCTGTCAGGAATACTGGGTGAGCAAATGTATGTAACTAAGGAAATTATTCTTTTGAGCTGGGATACAGGGTCTGAATTGCCTAGACATAGTAAGGCCTTGTTGAGTTTAATTCTGGTGGCTGCCAAAAAAAAAAAAAAACAATTATTAGAAAATGGAAATCAACGTTTAAACATGTGTACTTGAAGTAGTGAATATTTTAACAGAGGTAAAAGAACTGGAAGTGTGATCTTTTGAAAAGAATAAGAGTAAATTGAATAGAAATAAATGTGGTGAAAATACTTGCATAAAATGTTTTGGAGGAGGAATGAGATTTAACAAAAAACAGGAACTGAACAATTTATGTAATGGTGGGTTGATTATATTGTAAGGGAGAATATATGTGATGTAAAATGTTTGTAAATGTGATTCATAAATGGTTTGTTTACAAATGCAAGTGTGCCTATATCACAAGTGATAATTCAATAAAGGTGTTTTTTTAAAAAATATACTTAATCTTGCTGCATGTTTTTGGCTTCTGTAATTTAAAGCTGATTTTTACGTGTATAGAGTGTGGAGCTGAATTCTTAGGATTTATACCTGTATTATTGTACTTCTGTGTTAACGTAAGATGGGTGGCTGACTTACAATGTCACTGCATTAAGACCTTATTAATGTGGGTAAGAAAAAGCAATTCTGCTTGTAGATAAATGTGACAGGAATTATTTTGACTGGTCATTTCCCACAAAATATTCAGTTGTGGCTTGGACGTTTTTTTTTTTTGTGTGTGTGTGTTTGTTTTTTTGTGGATGGGGGCTGGTCCAGGGAAGCTTCCTGTTCTTAGAACACTACTGCATAATTGCCACAGAACTCTCTTCTGTAGCAAACAAAGACCTGTAGTTTTCTTGAACTCTCATCCTTTAGGAATTCAGCGTTGGTTGATGGAGGGGATAGAAACAAATAACCTTCCACTTTCAAAGCATAAACCAAGAATGGAAATTGCTGAGCAGTTACCATTATTTTTAGTGGCTATTTGGATATACACTTTCACTTGGTCTAGCTCCCTCCTTGACATGAGTTCTGCCATTAACATGACGGGTATACTAACTGGGTACTAATTAATATTCATCTGTTACTTTTTGTGCTGTGTGTAAAGAGGTTTGAATGTTTTCTTTGCAGTGCTTATGAAGTTATCAAGCTGAAAGGTTACACATCCTGGGCCATTGGATTGTCTGTAGCTGACCTAGCGCTATCCATTTTCAAGAATTTGAAAAAAGTGCATCCAGTCTCAACGCTGGTCAATGTAAGGAAGATATTGAATTTTTTGTTTGTTTTGATGTAGAAGTTGAACTGACTTTTAGATCTGGCACAATGAAGATTCTGCAAAATATGTTTATAGTCTGATGGTGTGTTAATTTGTTGAGATGAAGTATAACTTGCAGTTTAGTCATTTGTATTTACATATCTACACCAAAACTTTCCTGACGCAGTCCCTGAAATGGTATATTCTTTCTTAGAAATGATGACACATCTAGCTGTATTACTTACAATTTGTGCAGCCTGTACCTGGCTTATGGGCCATACTGATAGCACAAACCCGGGTACTTTTCCACCTTTTGTAGTTTCAGTGACACCCCCAGGCACTACTGCTTATTTTTTTCATTTTCATTGCTCACATTATTATTGTGGAATGAAAACCTATATAGACTAACAGTCAAGTATTTTGTGGAAAGGCAGGTAGCCCTGCCTGGATGGGGCACTCTTTCCACTATTTTAGTTTCATCCCTTTTATTTCCTTCTGGCTTTCTACTACACACGATCTTATAGGCACGAGATATTTCATTGGATATTGTAACCTTTTTCTTTACTTTTATTGAGAGCCAGTCAAAAATGACTTTTGACATAGCTCTTGGGATACTTGTCATGACCATGAACCTAACCACATTTCTTATGTGGTCTTACCCAGGGCATATACAGGGAGGTCCCTACAGCCCTTGCATGGTGTTTATTAATATGGTAGCTCCTCTAGTTGGAGAAGCTGTATGTTTTTCTATCCTCACTGTAGACATTGGACTTGTTTACTAGTGGGACAAACTCATGAGTACTACTGTTGTTATAGAGGGAAAATTGTGTTTTTAGGTCAGCTGCAGATATTATTGAAACAGCTTTCTGCATCAGTTAAGCTGATTGTTCATTTACCCCAGAATGACAATGGTAGCCCCACTGAAATGGATTTTTTCTTAAAGCAAAGGTATATTTTGAGACGCATTTCATGGTCTTATTTTTCCTGTAAGAAATAATGGCTAAATTCCTCCTAATCTGTGGTTGCAGGGGTTATCCCCCAGTAGCTGTCTGCCTTTCATTCTGTTGTTGTTCAGCTACATTCATGGCATATACAAGAGTCAGCTGTCTGTGAAAGGAGGTAAGTACTTGGGCTAAGTCAAGACACCTTTTGTGGGGTAGAGGTATAGCACACATGGATCTTTGTAGTACGTGAGCACTGGAGCGTAGGGGTCTGCCGGCATGTTTTTTGTTATAAGGAAAGCAGATGCTGTGGTGTTACAAATGCTTGCTTGAGCAAATCACCTTGCTACAGCATTGCCTACTCCTTGGGTGTTTGAGGAGACAGAGTGTGAAGGGGAAGGAGTTAAAAGAAACAAAAAAAAAAAACCCCAGATAGCTGGCTAGTCTGCAGCTGTACTACAACCGTCAGTTTCTTACAGTAATGGACTAGATGGTCCTCATGCAACAAAAGCTAAAAATATAGCAAAAAGCATCCTTTCTTTCAGTAAGGTAAGAAGTGTGACAAAATACTCTCATAAATCTTCTTTTAAAACCACTCCCTCATTCCCGTGGTACTTGATAACTATACATGTGGGACTAGTCCATTTTGTCTTTTATGATTGCTTAAGAAGCTGGTATAGCATGTAAGCAGTCTTAACTCTGATGTTGAATTATGAGCTTATTTGGTGTAGGCAATGTTGGGACAGCAGAAGCAAAATTCAAGCATTCATATGTGTGTAAAAAACAAACAAAAAAACATAGTATCACAAACCTTCAACCAGTTTTTACTTGGCGCATGATGGATGCACAAAAAGTCCAATAACAGTCCAAAGAAACGTATCACTGAAGGGCTTGAAGGTATGAAGGTATTTAAAAGTACTGGGTTTTTTTCTAGGTTTTCCTTGTTCTATTGAAATATGCCTAGTCCTTCCTGAGAGGTCTGTTGTTGTGAGTGGCATACTTAAGCTGTTTTCTAAACTAACTAGTGGTCCCTACCTCAGCTACTTAAGCAAACATTCTCTCTCTTTTTGATAAGGCTGCCATGTAATTGTTAACCCTGTACTTTTAGGGTTTTCAGTCTTTGAGAAGTACTTAGAAGAAGCTGACCTCTTACTGTCTTCATGCCATGTGATCATAACAGTGTTTCTGAGACTTGGAAAGGTCACCTCTCAACTTGCGCTGTGGACATTTCCCATAGTTAATGTGTTGAAATGTAGAAATACTTTGGGATTTTTCTCTGGGTAAGAGTACTCTTTCTAAAACACTGAGGCTCTTGAACGAGATCTAACACTAACCTTGCAGATGACACCTGGTGCTTCTATAGCCTTGTCAAACACAGGGTTGTTTCAGACTGGGCTGGAACTCTCGAGTTGTTACACAACAGTTCGGATGCTTTTGAAGCCATCCTCCTTCTCCTGTTACCGATTAGGATTATTGGATGGACTAGTTCCCAGTGGAGTTCCATCAGTCCCAAGTGCAGTGTGCTCTTGTTGGCTTTGCCCTTGAACATATGTCTGTGGTGAGATGCAGACGCTGTTACATCATTACCCATTTGGGAACCGTGGTTTTGATCTTTGCATTCAAACCAGTTGCACACAAGCATTTTTTTTTTCTTTCTAGACCAGAAATAAGCATTTCTGGGGTACAATCTATATGCCACTCCGATTTCCATTTTGTTCTGAAAAGTGTTAAATGCATGAAGTATGTCTGATCCACAAATCTACTTGGCAATTATTTGTTACAGTTCCTATCACCAAGAGGGTGGTAATAAGTTTTAACATACAGATCTTTCCACATGCAGCACAAGGCTGCTGAGCATTTTGTCATAGTGAGAGTAAAGGTTCTGAAAGCATTTTAACCATTTAATCATAAAATGGAGAATTCTTTTTTTTTGGGGGGGGGGGGCATGGATTCCACTGCTACGAAGGTCATAAAGATATTAATCTAAGAAATCAAATGAGGAAATATGTAAGTGGCTTTTTTTCTGCATTTTTTAATATTTTTCTGACACCTTTCAGTTGTCCTGGGGATGTATTCTTTCTGTCTACCCTTCATCAGTAGATGTTTTTCGTAGAAGTAATTTTGGTCGATTTCTATGTTCAGGTCTTAATGGGATTTGAAAGTAAATTTGTGAAAGATCACCTTAACAGCAAGTTTCTGAGGTGAGGTCACAGTAATTTGTACGGTGCATTTTACTCACCAGCTGAACTCTTTTGGACTAGCCATTTTTTTCAGTATAAACCTTTCACACCAGCATATATGCGCAAAAATGTGGCCTTTTTCCTTTTCAGTTCTTTAATGCTTCCACAAAGAGGTGCTCATGCATAATTTATAATGCAGAACACTAACAAGAAATGACTAACAGTTCACATGAATAACTAATATCCAGCCTAACAGAGGAAAGAGTGGGTAGCTTTACTATTGAGTAAAACCTAGGAGGAAACTCCCAGATATGCTCAGAATTAGTTCAAAATGATGTGAAGATTACTGAACCTACACACATTGCCAACATACTGGCTGACAGGTTCAGTGCAAACTTCTCCCCCCCTCCCCACCAAAAGGAGAGATATCTATACCAGAGGATTGTAGCCCCCCAAACATCTCCAACGCCCAAGTGAGAACTGCTCTCTCCAAAGCAAAAAACACAGCATCCATGGGACCAGATGGTGTCCCCGGCTGTGTGCTCCATGAACTCAATGAGGAATTAAACCCGCAGTTAGGACAGCTGTTTAATCTTAGCCTCACCTCAGGATACGTACCCAAGGAGTGGCGCGGCGACTGTGGTCCCACTTCACAAGGCGGTGCCTCCACCGACCCTGGAAATTACCGTCCCATTAGCTTGACAAGCCTTATCTGCAAAGCCATGGAGAGGATCATAATGGAACTCATACATAAAGACATAGGGAACTTGCAGACTTTGGATCCAACCCAGTTTGGCTTTGTCAAAGGCAGATCATGCCTTTTAAACTTGGTTGACTTTTTCGAGACAGTCACCGAGGCCATTGATGAGGGAAAGGCAGTCCATACAGCCTACCTTGACCTGGCAAAGGCCTTCGACACAATACCCCACTCAGGTATCATCGAAAAACTCATCAGCTTGAATGTAAACCCATACATCACAAGATGGGTTGCAAACTGGCTAAGTGACAGAACCCACAGGGTCAGAGTTGCTGGAGCCATGTCAGACTCAAAGCCTGTCACAAGTGGTGTCCCACAGGGCTCAGTCCTGGGTCCACTCTTGTTCGGCATCTACTTTTCTGAAGTACAAGCAAACACAGGAGGGTTATGGCTGACAAAGTTTGCAGATGACTGCAAACTGGGCCATAGTCGAAAACACATCTGACACAGATATCCTTCAGAAGGGCCTCACAGAAACGGATAACTGGTGCCAGAGCCATGGCCTAAAGTTAAATGCCAAGAAATGCATAGTCATACCCTTCGGGAAAAACAAGGTTACCCCTAGCTACCATATAGGTGGCAATCCACTGAGCACATAAGAAGTCATCAGGGATCTGGGGACCCAGGTTGACAGTAGCCTTTCGTTTGACACTCATGTTGCTAAAGTAGTTAGGAAAACCTTCTACATTGCCCACCTGATCATGAAGGGATTCACATCTAGATCAAGGGAGGTCATCGTCCCCCTGTACTCATCACTCATTAGACCTATGATTGAGTACAATGCCCCATTCGAATGTATCTGACCCGACACCTGCAGCAGCTGGAAAGGCCCCAAAAGTTCCTCACCAAAAGGATAAAGGGTCTCAAAAATATGTCTTATGCTGCCCGACTGAAAGAACTCCAGCTCTATTCAGTCTCATACCGCTTGCTCAGAGGTGACCTGTGCCTGACATATAAGGCCATGTCAAACCCTGATTTGATGAATATGCTTCACCTCAAAAATCTAGATCCCTCAGAACCACAAGGGCGGAGACTTAAACCTTGACACGGTTATTAATAGAACATGCTGGAGGGACAGATTCATCACCCAGAGACTCCCTATGCTGTGGAACAAAATCCCGGTACATGTGAGGCAGAGCACCTCGCTGGCCTTGTTCAAGAGGAATCTTGACCAGTGGATGGGGGATCGCAGATATACCCCAGGGATTACTTCAGTATCACTGCTTGACAGAGGCACAGCAAAATAATAGGCATAGTTTTATTCAAACTAAAGGGGTGGCGAAAGCCAAATAACTATGGGCTAGGCTTATAAATGCCCTTGGGCAGATAGCCTAGTATGAACCTATTAGTGACCACTCTTTGAAGATGGCATTTATCTTAACAGTTTGCCTTCAGTGGTGGCCACCAAGGCTATAAATCATAAATCACATTTGAGTAGCATCCCAAGCAGTAAAATTCACCATGTTGATAGTTGGACAGTTACAGGATTCCTTATAGGATAGCCATGCTAAAACCTTTCTTTCTAGACCGCGCTTCAAGCTTGTAATATTTTGTGAATTTCCAGGTGGTAGTCCAGTTACCTCGTTCTAGAATGTCCCAAATTAAACTTTTCATATTGTACTGCCAGCATAGCTGCTATAATAGCAGAATGAGTTCTAACAGGACCCTGCAACTGATTTTTCTTTATCCATAACAAAAGTCAGTGTATTGTGTACACACTTATAAAGGTTGTTTGCAGCCTCCTGTGTTAAAGGATATAAACAATTTGTTTTTTCTGAAAGCATAACACCCTTCTGGTGTATCAACTGTCTTAACATCCAAAGTGGTGTTGAAAGACTAGCTGAAATGATCAAGGCAAAGGCTGAAACAACATTGGCATAATTTTGACCTTTGCATTGATCTAGATAAGACTTGTTGACTTGATCAGTGTATAGCTTCAATAACTTTGGAGCAAAAAAAGGGGGGTGGTGGTGTTGTTTTAGTGAATCTTCTTGTGAAAAACTGTAATGGGACTACACATTAATGCTTGTAATTCAGAATTCAGAGCTGGTAGTCAAGCTTTTCAAGCATAACATGTGAGTGCTGGGAAGGGGAAATGGATTTTTTTCCTCTCACTTGAAGAAACACCTTTAAGAAAACTAAAATGTGCTGTGATCTAGTAAAACAGTGCAGTAAATTTGAGACTGCAAAACTTTGAAATGTATAGGCAAAGACTGCATCAAAGAGATTACTGAAGCAGTTCTGGTATTAGATATTTCAAAGAATCTAGACCTTTTGGTTAGATGCTCAAGCTACTAGTTGTTTACCATTTTTGAAGGCGAATAGTGGGTCTCTTTGCCTTACTTGAAGGTTCTGCACTTCAGCGCAAAAAAAAAAGCACTTTGAATAAAAAATTTGGTTCTCCATATTGAAAGTTCAACAGTAACTTGTACTGTATTCCAGCTCACCATCCACTGATGAATTGAGTTGTGCTGCGGTGTTGTTTATTAATTCATAGTAATCCCCATTCCCAAAAGAGCAGCGTCTCATTACCTGGCAATTGCATGGCAAATCGTTCACTACACAGCAGGAACTGTGAAGTAAAGCATCTACCTAGTAGCACAGGTACTAAGAGGTCCACACAATGACACTAAGCCTCAGAGCCCAAAGACACACAAACTCTGTTCCTTTTCTCTCACACAAAGATATAACCGTACATACATTTGCACAGCAGTGCTTACCTTTATCAGTTGTCTGTGCAAGGTAAAGTGGCTCCAATTCATCCTGCACAAATTCCTATGCTTGGAAGGTATATGTGTGCACCATAAGAATGTGGTACAGACAATGCCTTTGGATCCCAGCACTTGCATGGAACAGGCATCTGTGAATTCTGTACTCTACAAGTCTAAGTACGTAATTGCTGACACAGATTAGCACATTAACATGTGATACTTAGGTTGGCCCTAAGCAACAAGGGGAGGGTCAACTCAGAATCAGAAGTCTTAACTTGCGTACTTCTCAAATGACTACTCATACTTGTTCAGGTTGAGTGGTTTGCCATGTGGTGTCATGTTAATCACCTTGGTAGTTACTTGTTGAGAGGAAAGTGAGCAGCACTGAGAGAAGGCTGAAGTCATTTTAGCCAAGCTGGAGCTATAATAATCGGATTTGCTTTGCCCAAAGGACCTTGTGAGTAATTAGAATTGGAGGGAAAGAAACATGAGACAATGACTTGCCGGGGGGGGGGGGGTCTATGTGGTGGAGGGAGCCAAAGGATGGAAACTTGATTGTCCAGTAGACGGTTAATTGGTCCACCTTTGTCTTGCTCTGTAGTGCCAATGTTTGCTGAAAGACTGATGGATTCTGTTACCATTTGTGAGCCAGAGATTTTCCTGGGCATTGTTGGGTTATATCCAGGATACAGACTGCAGATTGTGCCAAATTGCCTACTTCCAGAGGCATTCCCCCATGGCAACTGAAACAGTTATTTGAATTGTACTTTTAGACCTTGACAAAGGTCTTCAGCAAGAGTACTGCCTTATACTGTTGTGCAGTGGGTGAGGGGTTAGATCTTAGTGTACCTGTTAAGTGCCGTAAATTTCCAGCATGTCTGAGGTGTCATTGCATTGGTTGAAAGGATCAGCTCTTGGTGTAGATGTCAGTGCCATATCTTTACATAATGTTTGCTGTGGCATTATATTTGCTGATTGGACCAGATCTTGATATATATGTCAGTGCTCCAGCAACTTTCCAGCACGTGTGGGGTGGCGATGCACTGGGTGAGGGGACTGGCTCTTGTAGTGTAGATATCAGTGCCCTACCTTTCAAAGATGTTTGTAGTAGTATGGGTATGAAACATCTTCTGTAGTCAAGCAACTGCATTTGCCCTCTTTACTGTCCACAAAGTACCTCATTCTGCAAGTACGAACACTCTTGGTACAGTCTATTCGCCCTGCTTTCATCATGTATGTGCCTTCACCCACAAGCATGGGTCAGCCACAGTGGATGAAACAGACTTGACTTCCAGGAAGATCAGAGGATAGAATTAGCTTGTTGCTGTTGTTTTACATAGCTGCAACTCACTGAATGTGGCACAGATTCCATTTATTCTTGGATTACACAGCCCAGAGTTTAGGACTACATAGACTAGAGACATTTAACCTAAAGGGCCTTCCACTTGATGTAGCTTGCCCTTCTGGGAAGGAAGAATGTCTACTGTGAAGCTTAATTGTGTTCTACAGAATTTGAACGTGCAGGTCTGCAATGGGAATGTTGTACTGAATGTTTTCCTTTATGAAGGGTATTTCTGGTGCATATAGATTATGAAAAGTATCCTCTTCTGTATTTACTAGAATCCCTCACATCAGATGTAGCAGCCTGGATGAATCATCCAAATAAAGACTTTGTCCTGTCTTGTTTAGTCATTCTACAAACACAAAGTGCTTTGAACTTTTGCCAGTAACCAAAGAGTGCTGTGTCAGTTGCTGTACAGCTGAACCTGACAGAATAAATTGCCATGAAAAAATGGTCTCTCTAGACCTGCAGATGCCACCCAACCCTGGCTGCACAGCACTAGCACACTCTGCACTTGAAGAATTATGCAGTACACTGTGGACACAAACACCATCCCTGCCCTTGGTTGCATTGTGCCATCCTCGGTCCCAGCACCTAGTAACCTTTTGCTGCTTCCTTATGGACATTTTTGAACTTGTGGATGCCATCCAACCTGCAGGTACTACTTGCACTCCCATACCCTTTGGTTACTCTAGATTTTTCCCTTCCCTTTAACTCTTAGTAACTGTATGCTGTTCCTCTATTTAAGCTATGCCTACATGGGTGGACCCCACTGTTTCTCTTCAGCCTCTCTCACTATCAGTAATCGGGCATTGCTGAGTTTCACATGTTTACTGGAGATTAGGGTGGGACCTTAAGCAGCCCTGCTACTCTTTCTTCCCCTTCTTTAAATCCAAAAAGAACAAATCCAAGGTATCCCATGCTGTTTCTAGCTGCTAGTCGCTGTCAGGAGATGTTTGTTGGTGTAAATGAAGTTCAAGTTGCCCCCCCCCCATCCCCCCCCCCCCCACCGAATGAGCGGATTTTTAAGACATTCGTGTGCTTCTTTTCTTGGCTGGCTTTTCTGCAACCTAGCCTTGTAAATGAACTCTGCTCACTACTGTTGCAGTCATAAGCAGTACAACAGTCCATTAAATACTCTACCCTTGATTCAGAACATACTAGTTGTTTGCTTGAAAACAAGTCCGATAAAATTTATTTATTTATTTCCAGTTTGATTACCGGGAAGGTCCACTGGGCTCAGTGAGCCTGATTTCACTGGAGGCCTGGGGAGAAAAGCTCCATATTACATACAAGTAAACAAAAATAAAATTATACAAAGTAATGTGATAAAGTACAAATGCAAAATGGAAGAAAAATTCTTTTAACATATTTACATAGTTGATTGGAGAACCAGTTGTACATTTAAGTTGATAGAGGCAAAAGATAATGATTACTTAGTTATAAGAGTTCACAATTGTAGATAAACTGTAAATAGTTGTAAACTAAATTTGAAGGCTTGTAGTAAATATAAGTGTAGAAGAATTGGGAGAAATAAAGGTGGAAAGTACACTGTTAGTTGAGCATACTGGAGTATTCATAGAGAGATAGTTAAACAGTAATAAAAGTGGAGTTCAAATATGGCAGATGTGATTGTTGTGGTTAGACAACAAAAACCTTGAAAACTCATTGTGGTGATTTGCAGCAGTCCAGCTGTAACTAATAACTCCTTGAACTATTGTTGCTGTACTTTAGAAATCTCTAAATGCTGCTGTTAAATGCAGATTTAGTCTTTACTTGTACTATATTATTGTTGAACTTAAACATCTCATTTATCTGTCTTGTATATGCAGGAATGATTTTTACTGTGTCCTTGTCTCAGATTTTAAAATGGGTTTCTCTTGGTTTCCCTGCTAGCAGAATTAGGAGTTTTATATCTGGGATAAATAGTACTTGAGTTAAGAAGCTACAGCTGCATTAAAATGTTTGTGCAGAATTATTTTTCATTAAGATCTTGTAATGTTTTTAAAAAGCTAGAAAAGGAGTCCTAGATTCTAAGATATTCACTGTGTTTGCAATCTTTTGACTTGGTAATGTTGAAAAAAATCAATCCTAACCCATCTCCTTTTATTCCTTTCCACCAATGTTTTATAGGGCATGCATGGAGTGACTAATGATGTCTTCCTCAGTGTGCCTTGTGTGCTGGGGAATGCTGGAATTTCTGATGTGGTGAACATGATTCTGAAACCTGATGAGGAACAGCAGTTACAGAAGAGTGCAGAGACTCTCTGGAGTGTCCAGAAGGATATTCAATACTAAATGTGAACTCTGTCAGTACTTCAGAAAATGCAGTACAGTGAAGGTTAACTGTAACCTTTTACTTAGGGTCAATTGTTAGTCTGCATTCCCTCCAGATTAGTCACTGGCCCGTAATGTACTTAGTTGCCTGTATTCTCTCTGCATTTTTTGCATTGTGCTTGTTTTTGTATTTGAATGGGACCGAAATAATGTACAGGCCAAGTCGTACAGAGATTGTGGAATGCTAGAAGCCAGATTTAATCAAGTTTTGGTTTCTTTGCAATCTGCCTGCACACTATGTAGAACATAAGAAGTACTGTTACATACTTTGGAGTAAGTTTTATGAGGAGTAACAGTCTTCCCTCACACTGCATCATACACCGAACAGAGAATGTGAACAGACATTAGAGCTGTTCATTTGATAATTTCATCTACTAGTATTTCGTTTTTGATCTGTTCTGCTTCCCTTCAGTTCATTAATTTGTTAAAGATGTGTTGTGAATAAAGTCAAACTGAAACACCAAGTGGATGATTACCCAGTCTCCTTTTTTAATGATTGCAATCTACCGATACCTTTGGAAAGCCTACAATGTGCAATATTGTTTGAGATCACCTTGCATCGGGTACAGAGGCTCTTTAGTATTATATGTATTCACTGATACTACCCATAACAGTCACTTCAAGTTTTCACTTATTTGTGCTAAGCATATAGCAGCCAGACTATCGTGAGCCCAGTGCAACTGCAGGTCTTAATAGTTTTGCAGATTTTGCTGCATGGCAGCCAGATACACAGTAGTAGCTGCCACAGCTAGTGAGTGTTGTTTATGCAGTGGCACGTGGGCTGTACCTTTTAATTTTGAGGAAGATACCTCATTAGTGGAATAGAGAAATTTTTCACTTTGGAGCATGGACTTGAACCTTACTTTCACACAAAAACCTAGGACTGGAGGGATGTTTTAGCTCCACCAAGTAGATTGTTGGTGACAGAAACTGTTTCTATACCCCGTTCCAAAAAAAAAAAAAAAACAGGCACACAAGTAATACTTGCCTACTTTTTCCCAGTGCCCTTCTCTGTGCATAGACAAAGCTTGCCCATTTGGAGATTGCAATGTGGCTGGCTGTATTTTCATATTCCTTAATTTCTGCTTCTGGTCTGTGATCCAGAGCTGCTGCTTGTACAATATACAGATCACTTTTTTTCACACCTAAAAGCAAGATTTAATGTAAGGAAATGTTATGCTTTGAACTGTGACATTTTATAATTTTCTTGCCAAACTGTAATGGAGCCACTAATGTGATATACATGTTAATGGTTGGAGATGAGTTGAAATGAAGAAGGGCAGCTTTAATTACTTACTGCTTAAATGTCATAGGTTAAGAATTTGTACTTTATCCTAGTACATACTAAAGTGGTTGCTGTAGTTAGAGGCTGCAGAATAAAGTGGTGATGGACTTGTATAAACTCAGCATGACTGGTTAAAGAAGAACTACAGACTGACCTGGGAAAAATTGACTTGCCATTAAGTTCTGTACAACCCAAACCTGCCGGTAGTGCAATGCCTATTTTAATTGTCTTCTACCACTGACTGCTTTCAATGGAGCAAATACCCTGATGGGATTGTTTTCTTGCGAAGCTGCCTTTTGCTCATAATACACTGTGAGAGCACAGCTGATAAAATTACACCACCTTAGGCTTTTCAAACAGACAGAGTTCTATTCACATAGAATATAAACAGTGATAAGTGCTGTCATGTTTGAGAAGTTTCAGTAAAAATGTCAGTGAATAGGTTGCAGTGTCTTTTACTTGCTTTCTACGCAGGTGTTACACCAACTGTAAAACAGTACTGGCACACAGATAAAAAAAATAGCTGAGATAAAGTAGAATTTTTTTTAAAGTGATATTTTAGTAAGTTTCACTTCCTACCTTCTACCTTCTTTTGCAAAGTCCAGAGTATCACATTTCCTGGTTTACACCCTGACTTTATGGATCTCCCAGTGATACTCTTGGGCACCATTTTTTTTTCTTCTTTGCTGTATATCTGTTGCTTGAGCACCTGACTTCTCATTTGTGATGCCTCCCTCCATTTTGTCTTGGCTTAATTGTGTAGTTATCAATCTAGGTAGAGAGACTGGGAAATTGTAAGCAGTGATATGAGAGTCTAGGACACTGAAACTCAAACATGAGCCTGTGAGCCTAGGTACAAGTTATTGAAGAACAACAAAAAGAAAGAGGGTGGAATAATGACTTAAGGAGGTCATCAAATACAAAAATCTAAAAGAATGAAAATCACCACCTCATGAAAGAGAAACAGAAGTTCAGTCTCTTTCAGGCTAAAATGGAGTCTGTTCCTAGCAACAGACCTGATTTCTCTCCCAGGCCTCCCCAGTCTTCCTACCCATAGTCAAGCCCTTAATTGTGTTCTTAGTGTGCTGGAGGCTGACAGAGGTAACACTTCCAAAAATGCTAACATCTTGGCCACATCTTTTTCCGAGCTTGTTACCACCTGAACTGTCTCCTGACAGTCCACAAGTCCACCCCTTGAACCCCTCTACCCCCATTTCCCTTGCCAAGATGTTTTTCACCTTCATGAAAATTTAAATAAGATTTTACATACAACACAGGTGACAAGGCAAGAGAAATAAGAAAAAAAATAGTATTGTCTTCTCAGCCAGCAGGATATGACATATATCAAAATAATTTTGAGTTTTAATTACTAATAACTAATCAGAAAGTATCTAATCCTAAATGTCATAATGGCCTGAGATCTACTTTGGGGTTTTACAGAAACTATCTGCGTTTCCCCCATTGACTGTTGAGCCGTTACCAGAGATCTCCATCCTTAGGTCAATTTAACCACTTCAGTCCTCTGCCATATCCCCCAGCTACTACAACCATGGAAGCCATTTGATGACATGCCATAGTTTGCTTTTATTAGTAGTCCTGTTGCCCTCTAAGTCTTGAGAAAGCCCATATTACACAGACATCCAACAGACTACACTGATGGGAAGTTGGACCTTCTACTTTGGGAGAGACCAGGTAATGTAGAGTAACATCCAGTCTCATCCCCCATACAGTAGTATGTGTCCTGTAGCTCTGTTTAACTAGCTGTCTTAGGGCAATTTCACAGTATATGCTCTCAGGAGCCTTGGGCAGTGAGATTCTGACAAATCCAAAAGACATTCTGTGTTATGACTGCAGATTTCTTCTCCAAATCTGACCTTTCACCTTTACTGTACCTCAAGTGCAGAAAAGAGATCTTGGAGAGGGTACTGCATTCTTAAAGTGTCTCAATTTCTGCCTTTCTTTCCTGAACTTTATTTTTTTTTTTTGTGGAAGTTAAGAATAAATAGCAACAAGTAGGGTCAGAAATATTCTGGTCCTAAACATCCTATTTGCTAAACATTTCTGACCTTTCACTGTATAAAATGCCATATTCTAATTCCCCTTAACATAATAACATACCCTCATGGAAAGCTAATACATTACTCAGAATTCCATTCAGATCAGTTATAATAGTACCTCATTGAATATATTTACTCACAACTGTTAAAATA